>NC_086356.1:528361-600861 GCF_036324505.1 Eleginops maclovinus
ATATTTTCACTGAGACGATGCACAATGATAATGTATAAGATCAGGAACACAGACGAAGGTATTTGCTGGGGCTATATTGCTATAAATGTAATGAATTTGGGTTTTTAACTGTTCATAAAACATAAACAGCTCAAAGTAAAGATAAATCAGAAAAAAATAAAATCTTGCAAAACGGAAAAATTCAGCCTCAATAAGAAAAAAAACTGAACGTTTTAAAAATGAATATCTTTAATGGAAACAAAATAAAAGCAGTGACACAATCCTAAAATATTGCAAAAATAAAAAAAACTACAACAAAAATATTGATATTTATTCAAAGTCTATTGAATTAAATAGCTAGATTTAAAACACATGATGAATCCTAGAAATACAAAAAGAATATACATTTAAAAAATAATGTTGCTCCCCTCAACAATTCAACAACGTTATTAAATCATATTGGCTTTTAAGAAATAATAATGGACATTTTTACAATGATTTATTAGTATTGTTATCATTATATTTATATTTGTATTTATATTTATTATTATATTTATTATTATATTTATTATTATATTTATTATTATATTTATATTTATATTTGTATTTATATTTGTATTTATATTTATCATTGTCATTATATTTATATTTATTATTATATTTATTATATTTATATTTATTATTATATTTATATTTATCATTGTCATTATATTTATATTTATTATTATATTTATATTTATTATTATATTTATATGTATATTTATATTAATTTTTATATTTATATTTATATTTATATTTATTATTGTATTATATTAATTATTGTATTTATATTATTATATTTATTATTATATTTATATTTATTATTGTATTATTACCATTTCTTCTCTTATTTAATATGAACATTGTATTTCTCTTCAGGCTCTACAGACAGTAATGGAGGCTGTGTTATGGTAGGTGTACAGACCATAATAACCCTGTTCACTGTCATTAAGACGCATTACATCTGTGGGGGTCCTTCCTCACCTTTAAACACTAAATATAGGAACAGATATTTCTGCAGGAACATCCTCGACATTAACCTGCTGGGGAAGATGGGGGGCGGGGGGGGGGCAGTCTGCAGCAGCGCGATAAAAACACAGCCTATTTATCCCGGGTTACTCCCTATATTAACCCGGGTTACCCCCCTCTATAACCCGGGATATAATAACCCCTATTGTTAAGTCTACCTCTGTGATGGTAGCAGAAGCAGCGGCTCTTACCTGCAGACAGCTGCGGGGGGGAGCAGAGAGAGGCCGAGGAGGAGAGCCTGAAGGCGGCCGAGATAGACGCGAAGAGGGTGTGTGTGTGTGTGGGGGGGTGCTTCCTGTTGCTCGGGCGGGTCCACTGTGATGTGAGGTAGGGGGGGGGGAGGGTCTGTGTTATTATGACCTTACAGAAAATCGATCTGAAGGAAATATGATCCTGCAGGGGGGGGGGGGGGGGTCTTTAAATGTTAGAATCATTATTATTATTATTTTTGTATAATAATTGAAGCTTTGCATATTTAGATTTGTGTTCTATTAATATTAGTTTTATTGTAATCTTTACTTTATATTTTAAATGATGATATTATAATGTTAGTATTTATTGTGAATTTTTCTGGGAATGATTTATTATTTTTGTTTTGTTATAACATGTGGTTGTTATAACATGTGGTTGTTATAACATGTGGTTGTTATAACATGTGGTTGTTATAACATGTGGTTGTTATAACATGTGGTTGTTATATGATATTGTTTATTTTAGTGAAATACATCATTTTTAAAGTAATAATTTTCACTATTTTGGAATTATTATTATTTGTATAATTATAATTATTTGGTGTTTTTATAAATCAAACACACATACTGATCCCTGTATGTATTAGGATTATTTTATCCTTCCCTTCCTGTAAAACCTTATTCATCTTTTAGTATTTTGAGCTTTCCATATTTCACAAACTTAATAACCAGTGAAGTGGCACAAACAGTGATAATTCAGTTTTCATTCATATAATAAATCCATTAAACATAATTCATAGTTTTGATTTATGTACAAATATATATTCACAAAAGAGGAAAATGTAGAAAGTGACATTGTGCTTTTCTCCACAAGGTGGCGGTATAACCACAGATAACTGTATTGAACCTGCTGTATGATACGTTATTGAGTTATAATAGAAGTTTAATACAAACAGAACAATAATATTAAATACTGTAATATGTATTGCCTCTTTTTACACCAGTAATTGTGAAGTGATAATGTGGATTTTAGCCATTTCAATAAAAATATCAGTAACTTCCTTACAGCCTGGCACTGGCCCTTTAAGACACATGGCGTCATCAGTGGTTAAAGTTCAGTACAGAGAGAAAGACATGTCAAGATGCTTCCCTCTCAGCGACGGGAGTCTGACTACAATGGTATCGTCGGAATCCATAAACAGAATTATAAAGGCTGTTTATAATTTGTACTTTCGTTAAAAACACACAAATTAAAACTACGGTTAGTTTAAATAAAGATATGTCATGTTGTTGCGAGATGTGTAAGAATTGAGCACCTATCAACCTTTTAAACATGCTAATATCAGTGTTTCATGTATGGAGCACAAACTTATCCGTATTTTTGCCATGCTTTTCAGTCACATTCTGGCATTATCTTATACATATATGTGTTTATTCAAAGACCGATTCACTTACAACTGTTATGTGTTAAATACTTGGATAAAAATCTTATTTCTTTTGTCGTCGGGGAACCTAACTACAACGACAGCGCATGCGCAGATGTAAAGCCCATGGTTGTAATGAATCATCTCAAACTGTAGAGGATCTTTGTCTGAGAGAGAAATGGCGTCTGATGATGTTTTGAGCTCTTTGGTAGGAATCTTGTTTTTATCTAAAATGTTCATATTAACTGTTAATTAGACCTTTAAATAGTGACCTGTTTAACGTGAGAGTCTGTAACGAGACTGAGGGTTTGATTAATACCAATTAAAAGGTTTTACAGAAGCAGTAAAATGAGATGTTTTGCTAAAGCTAGCCGAGAATAAAACACGTGTTTAAACGTTTCTATAGAAAATCACGTTTTGATTTGATATAATCAGATATAAGTGAGCCTCACATGTTGTCGGAGATCAGGGCTGCTTTATTCGGTTTCTATAGAGATCCTAAATCCTACCAGTTGAGTTGTTTCTGATATTAAGCTCATTGATACACGGTTTGTATCAGCGGACACATTGAGTGTGACACCGCCACAGCAGTCCCTGGTTGAGTTGTTTTTCTAATATAACCTTTTTAAATGTGTTTAATAGTTATTTACAAAACTGTTTCTACATGTGATAATTGGCCGGATTTTAAACAGTACAGATACTAAAAAGCAGCCCTAGGAGTTCTCTGAAAGTTAATACCTTTATTCATTACAGAGTTGAAGCATTCATCCGTGATTTGTATTTCCAAGAGTAATACTTATTGACTTCATATGTCTTGTCTTCCACATTTTGATGGATGTAACAATAATCCTATATTCTTTTATAAATTCTGGTAATTTTTTAGAGTTAAGGAAATAAAGTAGTCCCAAAAAACAAACACAATTTATAGAGAAGACAATTATTCAAAAAATGTATTAAATCAGAACTAAGTATGTATCTAAAATACATTTACAATATGCAGAATCAAAACTAAGTTATTAAAGAAGCAATAAATAAATCAAGAATGATGTGTTTTTGTTCAACATTTTCTCAGTGAGGAAAAGTGTAAGATTTTTAAAGCAGGCTTGTTTTAATTTGAATGAAATAAACATTTATGTTTTAGCTTTAGAAATTCATGAAACTGACTTAATGTTTGCTGATATCGTGAGTAATGACATGTTGTTGTTGTGTGTATTATTTGTGTTGTGTTGCAGGGTCTGCAGGGCGCCTCGGCTGCGGCTCACGCTCTGTCTCTGCCTGCGGACGCTTACGGGAATGATGTACGAGGCTTTTTATTATATATAATTCATGTTTACCGAGTCCCTTTTTATTTTACTTAGCAAACGGACGATAAACAAAGCAACGCAGGGAGAAACGCACGGAGGAAATAAGTCTAAAGCTGCACGATCACCGCTAAAAATGTAATAAATGAGAGGCTTGGATCTAGTTTGTTGATGTTAGTATTGAGTTTTATAACCTTTAACCCGTTCAGGGGTAGGAACTAGTTTTACTGCATTATTTAAACCTGAGTTCAGTGATCCTGCAGGAGAGGCTTCGTCAACCCTTGATAAGTGTTTACTGGACTTCTCATTCATGTGTCATCATTGCTCAGTAAATGTAAAGGATATCCGTTCTGTGGGTTGATTTAGCCGTCAATAGTGCTTTATCTGTCAGACAGTTCACAGGTCTTTATCTTCGTTCTGTTTTATATTCAGAGATGTTTGTTGTCTGATTGTTCTTTTTCCATTTGTTTGTATTCCTTGTACCTGCTGCTGCAACGAAAACATTTCCCAACAGTGAATACTAAATATATCTTATCTTATGTTTAAGTGAAATATTTATAGAAGAAGGGTCACATCTGAAAATATGGATCAAAAGAGCAAACATCAATTCAATTAAACCAAAATATATATTTAATTTACTGTAAAATCAGACAAACAATATCTGGATCTCTTCAGATTCACGAACCAGAAAACCGTTTTACATAAAGGTGAATACATCGGTGCACAATTATGGAATATATTTCTATCACCTTAAAGTTTTAGTCCTGCATGAAAAACTGACAACACAGATGTTAGTTTTAAGACGGGTCGACTGTATTTTATTGAACTACTTTTAACGGTAAAGTCTCAATCATTTCTAATGAGACTTGGAATACATGAGCGGAGAGTTGTTGGTATGCGGTTTTGAAATGATCCTCCCAGAATGCACTGGGCTTTATGACTTTTGTTTTCTTTCTCAGCCTCAGCTGGAGGTCATGTGGGCGATGAAGGCCTACAACCACGCAGAGGTCTACTTCAACGTAAGACCCTCTCCATCTCCACCGATAGGAACTCTCCTATTGGCTAGCCCTCCGCTGAGGGGCGGGACCTCTCTCAGCTGACTGAATCTCTTTTCTGTCTCCAGCTGATCTCCTCCGTGGATCCGAAGTTCCTGAAACTGACGAAGCTGGACGACGACATCTACAAACTGTTCAGAGAGACGTTCAAAGACCTGGACATCAGGAAGCTGCAGCCCGACGACCTGAAGTCTGACCAGATGAAGGAGGTCAGAAACCAGTTCCTCTGCAGGGAGAAACCAGTTATTATACAGGGAGAAAACCAGTTCATCTGCAGGGAGAAAACCAGTTAATCTAAAGGGAGAAAACCAGTTCATCTGCAGGGAGAAAACCAGTTCATCTAAAGGGAGAAAACCAGTTCATCTAAAGGGAGAAAACCAGTTCATCTAAAGGGAGAAAACCAGTTATTATACAGGGAGAAAACCAGTTATTATACAGGGAGAAAACCAGTTCATCTAAAGGGAGAAAACCAGTTCATCTAAAGGGAGAAAACCAGTTCATCTAAAGGGAGAAAACCAGTTCATCTGCAGGGAGAAAACCAGTTCATCTGCGGCAGAAACCAGTTATTATACAGGGAGAAAACCAGTTCATCTGCAGGGAGAAAACCAGTTCATCTAAAGGGAGAAAACCAGTTCATCTAAAGGGAGAAAACCAGTTCATCTAAAGGGAGAAAACCAGTTATTATACTGGGAGAAAACCAGTTCATCTAAAGGGAGAAAACCAGTTCATCTGCGGCAGAAACCAGTTTTATACAGGGAGAAAACCAGTTCATCTAAAGGGAGAAAACCAGTTATTATACTGGGAGAAAACCAGTTCATCTGCAGGGAGAAAACCAGTTATTATACTGGGAGAAAACCAGTTCATCTGCAGGGAGAAAACCAGTTATTATACTGGGAGAAAACCAGTTCATCTAAAGGGAGAAAACCAGTTCATCTAAAGGGAGAAAACCAGTTCATCTGCGGCAGAAACCAGTTATTATACAGGGAGAAAACCAGTTCATCTAAAGGGAGAAAACCAGTTCATCTGCAGGGAGAAAACCAGTTCATCTGCAGGGAGAAACCAGTTATTATACAGGGAGAAAACCAGTTCATCTAAAGGGAGAAAACCAGTTCATCTAAAGGGAGAAAACCAGTTATTATACTGGGAGAAAACCAGTTCATCTAAAGGGAGAAAACCAGTTCATCTAAAGGGAGAAAACCAGTTCATCTGCAGGGAGAAAACCAGTTATTATACTGGGAGAAAACCAGTTCATCTAAAGGGAGAAAACCAGTTCATCTAAAGGGAGAAAACCAGTTCATCTGCAGGGAGAAACCAGTTAGAAAACCAGTTCATCTGCAGGGAGAAAACCAGTTCATCTAAAAGGGAGAAAACCAGTTCATCTGGAGGGAGAAAACCAGTTCATCTGGAGGGAGAAAACCAGTTCATCTGCAGGGAGAAACCAGTTCATCTGCAGGGAGAAAACCAGTTCATCTGCAGGGAGAAAACCAGTTCATCTGGAGGGAGAAAACCAGTTCATCTGCAGGGAGAAACCAGTTCATCTGCAGGGAGAAACCAGTTCATCTGCAGGGAGAAAACCAGTTCATCTGCAGGGAGAAAACCAGTTCATCTGAGGGAGAAAACCAGTACTCCTCAGGGAGAAACCAGTACTCCTCAGCTAGTGTATTGTTGCTGGCTGTGTGCAGGTGTGGCGCCCGTTCTGTAACCAGTTCCAGGGACTCATCGAGGACTTCAACTACGGCACCCTGCTGAGGCTGGACTGTGAGAAGGACTACACCGAGGAGAACACCATCTTCGGTACGTCTGATCCGGAGCGGGAAGTATGACCTCTGTTCCATCGCTAACCTTTGATCTGCTCCAGCCACCAGGACTCAGTTCTTCGCCGTGGAGGTCGCCCGCAACAAAGAGGGCTGCAACGACGCCGTGTTCACGTCCAAATCCTCCAAGAGCTAGTCACCACCGGGCGGATGAACCCATTTCCTCAAAGACGTCCCCCCAGGAGGCGTCCTCTAAGTTATACTTTTACCGGTCCTCATTGAACCCGGTCTGTTAGCCAGCCTCCAGATGTTTGGACACTTCTGTGTTTTGTATTTACTGTAAAGTTTTATTGTGCCAAACATTGTTTTTATTTTGCTCGCCTGTAACCAAGGGAACCACCAATAAAGACAGATGCGTTTTACTGAACGTTTCAGACTCTTCATCACAAGAAAGTCTGGGTTTAGTTACGATGCTTTAAAAAGCCCAACATTACCCGCCTTTAGCTTAGCGGTGGAGACCTGAAGTCATGTGACCGTGCTGTAGTTCCTTTATAGCCCAACATTAGCCTCCTTTAGTTTAGCGGTGGTGACCTGAAGTCATGTGACCGTGCTGTAGTTCCTTTATAGCCCAACATTAACCTCCTTTAGCTTAGCGGTGGTGACGTGAAGTCATGTGACCGTGCTGTTAGTTCCTTTATAGCCCAACATTAGCCTCCTTTAGCTTAGCGGTGGAGATGTGAAGTCATGTGACCGTGCTGTAGTTCCTTTATAGCCCAACATTAGCCTCCTTTAGCTTAGCGGTGGAGATGTGAAGTCATGTGACCGTGCTGTAGTTCCTTTATAGCCCAACATTAGCCGCCTTTAGCTTAGCGGTGGAGACGTGAAGTCATGTGACCGTGCTGTAGCTCCTTTATAGCCCAACATTAGCCTCCTTTAGCTTAGCGGTGGTGACGTGAAGTCATGTGACCGTGCTGTAGCTCCTTTATAGCCCAACATTAGCCGCCTTTAGCTTAGCGGTGGAGACGTGAAGTCATGTGACCGTGCTGTAGTTCCTTTATAGCCCAACATTAGCCTCCTTTAGCTTAGCGGTGGTGACCTGAAGTCATGTGACCGTGCTGTAGTTCCTTTATAGCCCAACATTAGCCGCCTTTAGCTTAGCGGTGGAGACGTGAAGTCATGTGACCGTGCTGTAGTTCCTTTATAGCCCAACATTAGCCTCCTTTAGCTTAGCGGTGGTGACCTGAAGTCATGTGACCGTGCTGTAGTTCCTTTATAGCCCAACATTAGCCGCCTTTAGCTTAGCGGTGGTGACCTGAAGTCATGTGACCGTGCTGTAGCTCCTTTATAGCCCAACATTAGCCGCCTTTAGCTTAGCGGTGGTGACCTGAAGTCATGTGACCGTGCTGTAGTTCCTTTATAGCCCAACATTAGCCTCCTTTAGCTTAGCGGTGGTGACCTGAAGTCATGTGACCGTGCTGTAGTTCCTTTATAGCCCAACATTAGCCTCCTTTAGCTTAGCGGTGGTGACCTGAAGTCATGTGACCGTGCTGTAGCTCCTTTATAGCCCAACATTAGCCGCCTTTAGCTTAGCGGTGGAGACGTGAAGTCATGTGACCGTGCTGTAGTTCCTTTATAGCCCAACATTAGCCTCCTTTAGCTTAGCGGTGGTGACCTGAAGTCATGTGACCGTGCTGTAGTTCCTTTATAGCCCAACATTAGCCTCCTTTAGCTTAGCGGTGGTGACCTGAAGTCATGTGACCGTGCTGTAGCTCCTTTATAGCCCAACATTAGCCGCCTTTAGCTTAGCGGTGGAGACGTGAAGTCATGTGACCGTGCTGTAGTTCCTTTATAGCCCAACATTAGCCTCCTTTAGCTTAGCGGTGGTGACCTGAAGTCATGTGACCGTGCTGTAGTTCCTTTATAACCCAACATTAGCCTCCTTTAGCTTAGCGGTGGTGACGAGAAGTCATGTGACCGTGCTGTAGTTCCTTTATAGCCCAACATTAGCCTCCTTTAGCTTAGCGGTGGTGACCTGAAGTCATGTGACCGTGCTGTAGTTCCTCTATAGCCCAACGTTAGCGCTTTACTTCAGAAATCATTAAGAGGTTTCATATGTGGAGGTTATCCTGCTGAACTAAACATACATTATATAAATGTTTGACAGATTATAATCTTAATCACAGGAATCCCATTGGAGCAGGGCGATGGTGCCTTCAGGGACCATCATATTGAGAGCGTCTGAACAGAGAGAGGGAGAGCAGGTGTAAAAATCAATGAGGTTTATTTGCAGTCACAATGCTTACACTATATGTAGCAGACATCCAAACAACTCTACTCACTCTATGGACCCAACACATTCACATCAGGACACAAACCAAAGAATTAGAAACTCAATAAACATCCATGAGTGCGGACATGGTTAGAAATGAGCTAGTTGTCACGGTAACGGTTAGCAGCGACATCGTAGAAAGTAACACACGTTGCTAACAGATTTACAACTGAACGTCCTTCACAAGGAGCCCCTCCCTCTTTATTACTGTATCCAACGGGGGTCGCAGCACCATGACACACACACACACACACACACACACACACACACACACACACACACACACACACACACACACACACACACACACACACACACACACACACACACACACACACACACACACACACACACACACACAAATCCGCTGAAGGGGGGGTGCAGTGCAGAGTGTAAACAAGATGGTGAAAGCTGCACCCGGCCTGCCAGATGGGGGGGGGGGGGGTGAAGGCGTGACCATGGTGTTTACACGCTAACCAACATGCTAGTTCGCGCGCAAAAAGGGACGCGCGAAACGCTGACTTCTTAAACCTCGTTTCTGGTGTTCGTAAAAAACTTCAGGATCTGCACGTGACGAGACGCGGCGGGACTTAGGGTAACTTCATTCACGGTGCAGGAACATAAATAATAAAATATGCAGCCTGGGGGGGGGGACATCTGTGAGGGTACTTAGTATTTAAACAGGTTCATTTAGGAGAAAATATCCAGGTGTTCTCCGGAATTACTCGTTTTATTTCGGAGGATTTAGGATAGAAACCTTTTCCCAGTAAAGCTGTGAATTTAAGAGAAAAACGGAGCATGTTTTTAGGTTTTAGAGAACATGTTGGGATATTCTCAGAGACTTCAGTCGTTAATTAATGGGACAGATTGTCTATATTTTCCAGGCTTAATAAAGTGAATTTACATTATATCAGGTTCATCTTAAAGAATAACCTGGTTTCTTTTATCGCAAATGTGTAACCTGAATCTGAGATGATATTTAGTATTTCAGTGGATTAAAGTGGTACATTTACGAGGAAAAAAACCTAGATAATATCCAGGTTTCTCGAAGATTTACTTGTTTTATTTTGGAGAATTTGGATCAGAATCTTGATTATGCCACACGATTTAGTCATGATTTCTCGAGAAACAAAATGGGAGATTCCTTTGAATAAAGCTGTGAATTTAAGAGAAAAAAACTTGGTATTTTTTTAGAAAAATGTTTGATTTTCTCAAAGATTTAAGTGGTTAATAAAGTGGAAGATTGTTTATATATTCCAAGCTTAATGTAGTGAACTATAAGAAAGAATTACAACAGAAACTGTTCAATATGATCGATTTAATCTTAGAGAACACCTGTGATTATTTATTGCAAAGGTCTTAAATGTGAGAGAATTTAGTTTCATTATTCAAGTCCAAAGTTTATTTTCTGAATATTAATAATCTGATCAGTTATCTTCTCCCCGGCTCCGTTATTATTATTTCTTGTTAAGTTAAAGAGGACTTCCAGGTGTATTTATATAAAGTTGATTATTTTAATTAGTGTTAGAAATTATTTCTGTAAAATGCATCTTGAAGAGGACCGTGCTGCGTTCACCGCCACAGATATAAATATGTGCAGGAAATGTAGTTTTTCCTTGCATCCCACTGAAACCCGACAACACATCCTGTACTTTAGGTTTCGGCGGGATGCAAACACGTTGTTCTTGCATGATTCTGTGATTAATGGATGTGTACATGATGATTTTTGCAGGCGTAGCATCCCTTTAAGAGCCGGACACGATGCGCGTCCCTTTAACCCGCGCTGTGTATTTACATCACTTCCTCCAGAGACTTCAGTAAAATGTACAACATGGATGCTCTGACTTCCTGTTAGTGCCCCCCCCCTCCCTCTGCAGCCTAAGTGCTCCCCCCTGCAGACACTGACTCACTACACTGTAAAAAGCTCAATCACACAGTTTTTTTTTCATTTTGATTTTTGTGTTTCCTCTCGATCATTATAAACATTGTTCAAAATGTTACGAAAAAAAATGTACACTTGGTTTTTTTCGGGGGTGTGTTTTTCTATACAAGGCAGGCAGAAGCAGATTACTACGTTTACCCCCCCTCCCCACACACAAACACACCACCTCCTCCTCCTCCCGCCCCCCCGCAGCCGGACGCGTTTTTAGACCATCGCTTTAAAATAGATCTGTATATATTTATATATGCTTATATCAAAAAGAGGAGGGGGGAGTTTAACCAGCGTGGAGGAAGGGGGGGTGAGCCCCAGGCATCCGGGCCCGGGGGGGAGTGGGGTGATGCAGGGAGGGTGGGGGGGGGTCTGTCTGCGGCAGGGGGGGGGGGGTGATGGGGGAATGTCAGCTCATCATGTCGTTGCTGTTTACGCCGTACGTTGAGTTCTTCATGCTGTCGTTCACCTCGCGCCGGAACACAGACAGGTTCTGAGTAAACCTGGGGGGAACAGGGAGGGAGGGGGGGACAGGGAGGGAGTTATTGTTCCTGCAACACTACGATTTATATCAGATTTATTCAAGCCCTAAATATCAATTAAAATACCTATGTCCCACCCCTTAGCCTATCACAAGCAATGTGTTGGAGCGCTGGCCAATAGGAGCGCGAGTGAGAGGACATTAAAATAAATACATATAGAATAAAAAATATCATTAATATAAATAAATATATCAAATTAAACCAACTTAAAAAGGATTATGAATATATCAAAAAATACAAACAAATATAAATGAAAACTAAAATACATGAAATAAGGAAATGTCTTCCTGATGAAAGCAAAGCGTTACCTGTCTCGGTTCTTGGTGAGCAGGTTCCTCTCGATGCCCTCCATCAGGTTCTCGAAACATAAGTGCATGGCCTGCTGCTTCTCTGGAGGCTGGCTGTTCACGATGCTGTTCCTCAGGTCTGCAAAGTACTGCACACACACACACACACAGTTAACACACACTTTGATACACACACACACACACACACACACACACACACACACACACACACACACTGTAGAGTTGTGTAGGTTTACCTTCTCGTTGAGCAGGATGAGGCCCAGCAGGGGGCGGGACATGGACCACTGGTTCCTGCAGTCCTCGAAGATGATGATGTTCAGCACTGTGGACAACATCTACACACACACACACACACACACACACACACTTTACTTCTTCTGTGGGGCATTTTGAGAGTGTGAGAGCATAATGGGTCTGTGTCTCTGGGATAAAACACGCCTGCAGAGAGATGTAGATTTGTGCTCTGACCTGCTGGATCATCTCGGGGTGCTGCTGCATGATGTGCAGAAATCGATCATCCGTGGCCATGGGGGTCGGGCGCTTCTTGGTGGAGCGCGAGAGCTGCTTGAACAGATACGTGACGATGTGGTCCAGACTCGAGCAGCAGCCCGTACACACCATCGTGTCTGAAGCACACGCGACGTTAAGCAGTTAGGGTTTATTGACCGTGAGGGTGTTGTGTGTGTGTGTGTGTGTGTGTGTGTGTGTGTGTGTGTGTGTGTGTGTGTGTTTTACCCAGTGCAGTGAGCCCCTCGCTGATGGAGGACAGGATGTACATGACGACATGCGGCTCCAGGCTGGCGATGAAGTTCATGTGATCCTGAGTCAGGACCTCCAGCAGAGAGTAGAACGACTGACTCAGCTTCGGGTAGTCCTGCAGAGAGGGGGGGGGGGCTGAGGTTATTATAGGAGCTAGGGAGAGGGTTAATTATCCAATAAAACTCAAGAGAATTGGGGGTTTAAATGGAGAATAAAAAAAGGATATTGTCTGGCATTTAAGAGATAAGTTTAGCAGAAGAAACCCCCAACTTTAAAAAGGTCAAACACTCTGAAATGGAAAATTCACACATTCATCATAAAAAACGTGTCATTCTTTTAGATGAAACAAAAACTCCGGGATTAAATCTGACATTTACAATGGGATTTATTTAAAAAGTATTCCTTTTGATCAAAGTGGATTTACACATTGTTTTGTATGACTGTTTTAAAAAGGTTGTTTCTGTGGATGTTCAGTTTTATAGTTTGTGACTTTAAGCTGAGAGAATATCAGAGCTGCATGATTATTTATGATTTGACTCTTTGTAAATTCACCACCTTTATCTGAGGATTTTAATACCCCAGAATTCAATGCTGTGTTTTGAAAATGACATAAAATTGAGATGTCCTGAATTCCTCTTAAATCTTTTCTTGTGTCATCGGCGGACTGCATGGTTTATTTAATCAACACATGTTGTTGTTGTTGTTGACGACTCACGAGCAGGTCGCTGTGCGGGATGGACAGCAGCAGTTTGATGAAGGTCTGCAGAGCGTTGTCCAGCGCGTCGTCTCCGTAGAGTCGGAAAACCCCGAAGTTGACGTAGTTCCCGCTGAGGACGGCCTTCAGCATGGCGAAGCAGACGCTGACGCCCTTCAGCTTCACGCCGTACACCTGGTCCTTCGGCACCTCGCCCAGCGTCAGGATGCGGTTCCCTGCAGAGGAAAACAAAAGTATCTATATTATTCAATCATCTGGAAATGCAACACAAGATATTCTGCAATAAACTCAAATCTGTTTCTATATATTTGATAATGAAGCAACTGTAATGCTGTTTTCATTGGTGACAAATAATAACTAAACAAGGATAAAATAAAGCTCCCATTAATGGAGTACGTCAACGTCTTCAAATCATTATAAAAACTATAAACATTTGAGAAGCTTCTTAAAGACATGTTGAGGAATAATGAATCACCTGTTTACTAAACTCAAATAAGCTATGCAATACTTAAACAATCAGTAGTAGAACACCGTAAGATTGTAAAGTGATTACACGTGCATTTCTGTGCGTACAGCCGGAATGTATATTTGAACAGTTTGACGATGTCTTTACGGAAACATTATATTTTCTCTCTTCTTTATCCAGTTTGGTCGGTGGATAAATACAGTTTTGATTCAGAACGATACATGTTTCTGTATAGATTCATGAATAGAAATGAAATAGATCCTGACGGTTGTTTCTGGTGTGAGTTTACCGTAGGTGGTGATCATCTTGCTGGTTTCTCTGAACAGCAGGATGCCGTTCGGCGACGACACGTCAAACTGTAGCCTCTGAGACCTGCAGGGAGAAATAAACACAGACCGATCTTTGTTTAATAATCTTCAGTATGAATAAGTCTCTGCAGGTGCATCAGGCAGCGGGTCACCTGTTGTGCACCAGCTCCGCCATGAGCTTGAGGACGGGAGTGGTGCATGCTGGGTCGTGGTACCACAGCTCGATGGCTCTCTGCAGGATGGGCATGTAAGCCGGATACCTGAGGCTCCGAGTTAAAGAGGCTTCTTAAAAACACACTGTGATGACATAAGATAATTATAAAGGATGTCATCATTATCGCTCTGTGACATCATCATGCTGGAGGATACATCCAGTCGAAGAGCATCATGAAGCTGGTTTTGGCGTTGAAGGCAAAGGCGATGCCCCGCAGGTCCCGAACCAAACCCACCAGAGTCCTCTGCAGGAAGTAGAGAGGATTTTCAGAATAAAAGTCTGAAACTCAAAGTAAAGCTGTATTTCGGTGTGTGTGTGTTCACCTTGGCCTCCTGCTCGTTGAAGGTGTTTGTGCTCAACATCTGAGCCACAGTTTCAAACGCCGCCGTCAGAGGAAGCATGAACTGCTCAAACTGATCCTCGTCTTCACCTACAATAAAACACAAGAACTATCAAAAATCATCCACATCTATTTATAGGAAACATATCCTAACATCTAAATATTAACAAAAAGATCAAATGAAATACACTGCCCGGCCAAAATAAAGGTCACCACCTGGATCTAACTAAGCAAATAGGTAAGAGCTAGCCTGGCTCCGCCCTCCTACAGTACTCTGTCTTGGTTTTGGGTATATTCGCAGGATTTCTCCAGAACGATGACGTTGAGGTCGTGTACTAGTTTGAGTTGTAGTTCAGCGGAAAAATCGGCTTCAGTTTGGTAGGGAGCGTAAAGATTGGACTCTGGAGCAATGGAAGAAGGTGTGGTCTGATGAGTCCAGACCCTGTTCCAGAGTGATGGGGGATCAGGGTAAGAGAGGCGGCTGAAGTGATGCCCCCATCATGCCTAGGGCCTACTGTACCAGCCTGTGGGGGCAGGGCTATGATCTGGGGCTGCTGCAGTTGGTCTGTTCTAGGTTCAGCAACCCAAAGAATGAGGTCAGCTGACTCCCTGAATATCCTGAAGGACAGGTTATTCCATCAGTGGGTTTCTTCTCCCCTGATGGAGCGGGCATGTTCCAAGAGGACAATGCCAGGATCCATCGGGCTCAGACTGTGAGAGAGTGGTTCAGGGAGCATGAGACATCATTTCACACATGGATCGGCCCCCCCAGAGTCCAGACCTGAACCCATTGAGTGTCTTTGGGATGTGCTGGAGAAGACTTTGATCAGTGGTCTGAATCTCCGTCATCAATACAAGATCAAAATGAAAGACAGAAATAAATGTTGAGACGTTGCAGAAGCTCGTGGAAACGATGCCACAGAGAATGCGTGATCAAAGCTGAAGGAGGTCCAACGGATATCAGAGGGGGCCTTATTTTTGGCCAGGCAGTGAATATACGTAGACATAAGAAGTCAAAAGAATCCAATAAAGTATTAAATACATAATATTTAGACACCATAAATAAATACATTTATAAAAAACATAAGAATTTAAAGTGAGAAGAAAACCTTTTCCACCATTACCTAGGTCCACCATTAGCAGGCGTCCCAGAGCCGTGTAGAAGGTGGTCCGACACCTCATGTCGCTCAGATTGGACTGGTTGTTCACGCCGAGGAAGGAGAAGTGCTCACTCTGTAAAAACACAAACACAGAAAGATACAATCATTACTGACATCAACACGACAATTATTTAAGTTACACGCTTACGGAAGTATTTGTTTAAATATGCAAATGAGGCTAACTGTTGGGAGTGAGGAGACGTGGAGGATGTAAACAATGACATTAGAGATGGTTAACCCCACAGCCTTTATCCAGAGTTGGTGTACTCACAGTGTGGTTGTTCAACATGAACTGCACAGCACTGAGCTTCACCAGCTTCCTCACGCTGCTGTACGTGCAGACAGGAAGTCAAGGAGAACAGGTGACACGCATTTTATACACATTCAAAGTACGCATCGACACACATTCAAAGTACGCATCGACACAAATTCAAAGTACGCATCGACACAAATTCAAAGTACGCATCGACACAAATTCAAAGCGTGCATTTATATGCATTTAGAGAAAAATGTTTATATCAGAGAAATACTTTTGAAAGAAGGATGAATTGTTTTTGTTGAGTATTTGCAGAAAATATCAGCATATGGCAAATAAGGTAAACTGCCCAAAAAACATGAAGAAAAAGTAAAACGACAGATTGTATAAAAATCTGAAATAATGCAAAAAATGTTTGAGTAAAAAAAAAAGGCTTTTGTAAAATCCCAAAACAAAAACAGATATTTGAAAAGTTGCTCTCACACACACACACACACACACACACACACACACACACACACACACACACACACACACACACACACACACACACACACACACACACACACACACACACACACACACACACACACACACACACACACACACACACACACACACACACACACACACACACACACACACACACAAAAAGGATATCCTAAGGAGAGGTCGTTCAGTAGTTGGAGTGTCTTGGAGGTGATTGGTTCACACTGGCCCCAGTACTTCAAGTTTGTGATGCTGGAAGAGAGGACAGAGTTTGAACACAATAACTAAATGCTTCATTCATTCTATGAACTTGTAGACCATCTCTTGGGTTTACTCACATTTTCCCTATAAAGACACTGAGTACCATGGTCTCGTCGTTCAATCCCAGAACTTCTGATAATCGTCGATAAAGCTGCAAACAACAAACACAGATCCATCAGTATTGACTCATAACTCCATAAACACCTATATTGTATTATATTACAGCTCTAGAGTCACGATCACCTCTCCATGTTTCCTTTATAAAAGACATTTCAAAATAAAATGGGATGTTTTTTCCTCCAGACGTTGATGTTGAAAATTCTCCAAACTAATTGGGTATTTTTTCATCTGTTTTTTAAACTCAGCATTTATTTGTGTGTCTTTGTATTCATCGTGGTACAAGAGAAGCCCTGCATATTTGTAGCACGTAGGCGCAGCTCTATCTTTCAGGATCAGTGGCAGTTAAAGCTCTGACTGTGCAGCTCAGCAGAGGGAAGTGAAGCATGAGGAGATGTTCAGAGATAAAGAGTGGCAGGGGGCCTCATTATCTGCAGGACAGAGGGTTAAACTGACAGGAAGAGGGGCCCGGCCCTCAGGAACCTCCAACTAAAGCTGCGTATTGTTTTCTTGCTCACGTTTACTTAGCTCATTCTCTGCTCACTAAACACACCGAACATGGGCCCTGCAGCTTCCCATGACCTCAGAGACGAGGGGAGGCTGCCTGTTTTATATTTCTAAATGCTGTTCATGTACATCTCTCGCTTTAAATGAGAGATGTCTGGTAACACTGAGCATGCTGCTAGGATCCATTCAGACTTGTAGAGATGCGCGCAAACATCACATCTTATTTTAGAGATGATATTATAGTTGTTTTTATTCAGAGAGCGAGCAAAAGTGTTTCTGAATTTGCACACAACACTTAGGATGGTATTTAGTCTACTTATCTACAATACTTACCTCTAATAACTCTGCTGGGATAAACTGATTTAATTCAAGGGAGCTAACGCTAAACCAGAAGCACACACTACAGGATCTATTCCACTTATCTGAGACGTCACACTGTGCAGTTTCTGCTCCGAGACACACACAGAACACACTCCGTCAGTCAGAGACACACACAGAACACACTCCGTCAGTCAGAGACACACACAGAACACACTCCGTCAGTCAGAGACACACACAGAACACACTCCGTCAGTCAGAGACACACACAGAACACACTCCGTCAGTCAGAGACACACACAGAACACACTCCGTCAGTCAGAGACACACACAGAACACACTCCGTCAGTCAGAGACACACACAGAACACACTCCGTCAGTCAGAGACACACACAGAACACACTCCGTCAGTCAGAGACACACACAGAACACACTCCGTCAGTCAGAGACACACACAGAACACACTCCGTCAGTCAGAGACACACACAGAACACACTCCGTCAGTCAGAGACACACACAGAACACACTCCGTCAGTCAGAGACACACACAGAACACACTCCGTCAGTCAGAGACACACACAGAACACACTCCGTCAGTCAGAGACACACACAGAACACACTCTGTGTTGTGTCCTTATGTGAATGTAATTCGGTGAGTTGGTCGTACCTTTGATGATTTCTGCACCTGGTCTCCGATGTAGATTTTCCTGAACTGCTCGAAGAAGCTGAGCATGGCGAGTTCCAGCCGCTCGTTTCCCGCCTGAGCGAGCCGGGAGTCTGTCAGGTTCATCAGCTGCAGCACCCTGAACGAGAGAAGATAGAAGTCAGGATCTTTCTCAAATACATTCATTTCTACCTTAGTTAGTGGGAGAGGAGGCTCACACGCAGCCTAATTAGCTGAATGATTTTAATCTGATCATTTTTTAAGTTCAAGACAACCGTCAACATGTGGAGTCCCACAGGGCCATGTGTTGGGTTACTGCTTACATTAAAATGTGACTTAGTGCTTCTCTACTTAGATGTACAGCCCCTTAGCATGTGTTGGACCCTAACCCTTTAACCCATTTAAGCCGGGGGTGCTGTTGCGTCATTCTACCATTGAAGCCGGGAAAGCGGATACGTCATTTTGTGGTACAAGAGCTCTGTGGTATTTCTTTGGCTTCTTAGCCGATAATTAATGCAATGAAATGCATCAGAATATACACGAGGCATTGTTTGGATTTTTTTCGAGCAATCATGGCCGACTTAGAATACCGCGGAGGGAATTCTGAAGTTAGTGAAGGTAGTGATGTTGACGATCTGCACAGCGCTGATGACATTACTGCTGACTTCTTTGAACCCGTCGAACCAATCGACCGGGATTTATGGCTAAGACATAAGTTTGAAGACAACGACGATGACCATGAGTTTTGAAACCGAGTGGAGGACGGAGAATTACCACTCAGAGTTTTTTCAACCGCACCCCAGGAGTGAAGGTCGATTAACGCCACACCGCTGCAGGTATTTAATCACTGTTTTTGTGTTATGGTTTTGCTGAGTTTGTTAATTTTTTTAATGTTTTATTGAAGGTGTATATAAATAAGCTCAATTTCTCATGAAAGCCACAGCTGTAAGCTCTCAAATACTTTTTGAATTGTGTTTCTATCTGCTACAGAGGCTGAGAAATCTATTATTTAGTAGGCGTTCCCGTAGGTTTTACAGGCATTTTTTCCAGGCGTTTTAGGCCTAAATGGGTTAAGAGGAATAAGGATGTATAGAGCCGGCCTCAACAGATTGCAGTTAGGGATTTTAACTCAATACATGTTCTCGTTTTCTTACCGACAGACTAACTCTCCGTCCATGGCGTCCTGCTCGTCTGTACTGGCGAATGACACCCGTCCCCCGATCACCGCACCGATGATGTACACCAACCACGTCAACCGACCTGCACAGGGAGGGAGCGTTAGAGAGAGCACTACACAGCCTTTATAATCAGGCAGTCATAAAGGGTGCAATATTTAAAAGAGACAAACATTTGCTTTCATGTCAAACAGAAAGAAGAATGTGAGAAAAGCACTTTTAAAGACCTTTACACTTAAACGTGAATCCCCTTTTGAAAGTATTTGTTGCATTCCTCTTTGTAAACGGTTCAACGACAAAGTAAAAGGCTTACTGTAGGGTTTGAGATTGTTCCATGTTTAAGAATCATTAAGTCAAAACCTTTTTTCACTTCACATTATTTAGTTTTCTTGCAAAATAGTAAGTTCTTTTGCAATATTTTAAGATTAACAAATGTTGTGTGTGTGTGTGTGTGTGTGTGTGTGCGTGTGTGTGCGTGTTTATCGTACCCTCCTGCACGGTGATATCCGCGGCGCTGGAGTTGGTGGACTGCAGCAGCTCTTGGTAACTCTGCGCCGCCTGGTCGAACAGCTGCACCAGCAGCGCGCACGTCTTTTCGTACTCACAGCGGCCGATGGTGGACAGCTGGTCCAGCTGCTGCTGTACGAGACCTGCATCGTCCAGAGGATCCTCCAACCCGTCTCTGAGGACGAGACACTGTTATTTAGTCTGGGAACTACAAAGCTTAACAAGTTTCAGTCTGACAGCTTTCAGAGAGACTGAATCTCCCCTGAGTCTAACAGGTTTCAGAGAGACTGAATCTCCCCTGAGTCTGACAGGTTTCAGACTGACAGGTTTCAGACTGACAGAAACTCACCTGAGGATGACGTGCACGGACTCCAGCCGCGATGTGATGTAGGCCTTGGTGACCTCGGGGGTGTAGGTCTCCAGCAGGTGGGGCTCGGTGGCTTTGACGTATGGCACGGAAGCGGCCAGACGCTGCCATAAGCTCAGCAGGTAGTGAACACTGTTGGGGGCAAACTCCCAGTGCTGCAGACTGGTGACGGTGAAGTTAGCGATGAGGCGGATCACCTCGGGGTAGTTTTCCACTTTGACCAGCTCCCCCAGCTGGTAGTTGCTCTTCAGCCTCGCCAGCAGCCGGCAGAACTCATGGTAGTTATTCGGGTCCGGCAAACACTGGAAAAAAAAACATGACAGAGTAAAAGAGAAAAGGTGAAATCTACTGAACAAGAACAAAGATATATAAACATGAGAAGTAATAGCAAAGAAAGTGCCATAAATAAGATAAGAGGATGAAGATCTTTAAACAAAAATGTGTTTTAAGAAAATCATTTAATATTAACATGAGGAGTTAAAGAATGCAAAATACAAACATAGAATAAAGAGATGTGTTCATCAGAAGGTAAAGAATAAATACACAATAAAATAAGTACATACAGAAAGAACCGGAATAGAACCTGTGCCTTTAGTAACATACATTCAGACTAATAAGCATGTGTAAAGAAACCGTAGAAGTTAAATATTTATAAAGCTAAAGAGAGATGAGCAAAAATTAAAACATATTCCTAAAACCGTAAGAAGTATAATTAGACATGCGTGTGACGGACCTGTGGGTTCACCAGTATCCTCTTCACTCCGTCCACCAGGTGAGAGAGGAACTTCGCTCGCTCCGCGTTGTTGAAGAGAGAGCGCCGCACGGAGGCTATCTGAACTAAACAGGACAACACCTGCACACACACACACACACACACAGACAGACGAGACACACACACAGACACACAGACAGACAGACAGAGAGACAGACAGACGAGACACACACACACACACACGTTAACAGGAGTCTTAACGAGCATCTCTGTAGGTTTTAAGGACGCGCAGAGCGGCTGACTTACCAAAGGGGAGAGGGACGGAGGGATGGAATGATATAAATTGAAAAAGAGCTGCAGGGTGGAGGAATCAAGGAACGCTGCAACGAGAACAAACACACAGAACTCGTTGGTCACATTTTATCTGAGAAAAAACATCTGAGCAAACCTTTAATCACGGTTTGGTCCATAAGTGGGGGGGGGGGCGTTATGTACCTGATCTCCAGGAGGTGGGGGGGGCGTTATGTACCTGATCTCCAGGAGGTGGGGGGGGCGTTATGTACCTGATCTCCAGGAGGTGGGGGGGGGCGTTATGTACCTGATCTCCAGGAGGTGGGGGGGGCGTTATGTACCTGATCTCCAGGAGGTGGGGGGGGCGTTATGTACCTGATCTCCAGGAGGTGGGGGGGGCATTATGTACCTGATCTCCAGGAGGTGGGGGGCATTATGTACCTGATCTCCAGGAGGTGGGGGGGGCGTTATGTACCTGATCTCCAGGAGGTGGGGGGGCATTATGTACCTGATCTCCAGGAGGTGGGGGGGGCATTATGTACCTGATCTCCAGGAGGTGGGGGGGCATTATGTACCTGATCTCCAGGAGGTGGGGGGGCATTATGTACCTGATCTCCAGGAGGTGGGGGGGCATTATGTACCTGATCTCCAGGAGGTGGGGGGCGTTATGTACCTGATCTCCAGGAGGTGGGGGGGCATTATGTACCTGATCTCCAGGAGGTGGGGATCTGCACGGTGCACAGGTCGTCGGAGGACTCGTCTGTGGACGTTCCTATGAAGTCGTAGTTGAGGCAGTTGTAGCTGAGCTTCAGCAGCTGCATGAGGAGGCCGTGCTGTGACTCATCGTTCAGGTTCAGGTTCTTCCCCGACGCCTGAAACACAAATACAAACAGATTGAGTACACCTGCAGCAGGTGAGCTCTCACATATTCTCTGTCCATGCTCATAGTTTAAAGAGTCCCTATTCCTCTCTCTATAGGTGTTGGTGCATGTAGAGTTTCCCTCTCTCACACATTTGATGTTTCTGTTTCACATTTTGTCATTGGACGAGACGCACCTGTTTGAGGAGGTTACAGGAGAGCGTGAAGATGTCGAAGAGCGATGAGTCTCTGAAGGACGAGGCGATCTTCCTGTGTTTGGTCAGAGGGTGTGTCGTGTCCGCCTGAAACCAGGAAACACAGCATGTTAAAAAGGAGGAGGACAGAGGAGGTTTGGAAAGGACAGAAGAGGTTAGGAAAGGACAGAAGAGGTTAGGAAAGGACAGAAAAGGTTAGGAAAGGACAGAAGAGTTTAGGAAAGGACAGAAGGACAGAAGAGGTTAGGAAAGGACAGAAGGACAGAAGAGGTTAGGAAAGGACAGAAGGACAGAGGAGGTTAGTAAAGGACAGAGGAGGTTAGGAAAGGACAGGGGAGGTTAGTAAAGGACAGGGGAGGTTAGTAAAGGACAGGGGAGGTTAGTAAAGGACAGAGGAGGTTAGTAAAGGACAGAGGAGGTTAGTAAAGGACAGAGGAGGTTAGTAAAGGACAGAGGAGGTTAGTAAAGGAAAGAGGAGGTTAGTAAAGGACAGAGGAGGTTAGTAAAGGACAGAGGAGGTTAGTAATAAAGGACAGAGGAGGTTAGGAAAGGACAGAGGAGGTTAGTAAAGGACAGAGGAGGTTAGTAAAGGACAGGGGAGGTTAGTAAAGGACAGGGGAGGTTAGTAAAGGACAGGGGAGGTTAGTAAAGGACAGAGGAGGTTAGTAAAGGACAGAGGAGGTTAGTAATAAAGGACAGAGGAGGTTAGTAAAGGACAGAGGAGGTTAGTAATAAAGGACAGAGGAGGTTAGTAAAGGACAGAGGAGGTTAGTAAAGGAAAGAGGAGGTTAGTAAAGGACAGAGGAGGTTAGGAAAGGACAGAGGAGGTTAGTAAAGGACAGAGGAGGTTAGGAAAGGACAGAGGAGGTTAGTAAAGGACAGAGGAGGTTAGTAATAAAGGACAGAGTAGGTTAGGAAAGGACAGAGGAGGTGAAGTTTCTGACCTGGTTGATCTCGTTGGTGAGCTGTGATAGGATGGTGACTCCGATGATGCAGTGCTCCACGCTGTCCTGCAGGAAGCGCGTCACGTCGGCGATGACGTTCCTGAACACGTAGTCGTCTTTCTGACAGTCGAACCAGCCCAGCTTGGTGATCCGGGCGTAGAGCTGGATCAGAGCCTGCGTCACAAACGCCGCCAACTTGGGCCGTGTTGCTAGGTAGTTCAGAACATAGTTCCCTACAGGAGGAGACGGAATCAGACTACATGAGGGGGGGGTCCCGAGGAAGACACTAGAGGATTATTTGAGTTTTAGGTCACAAATTAAAATTGAATTTTTTACATTTTAGACGAAAAAATCTAAACATGTTCATGAAAAATATTTAGAACTTTACAGTTTTATCTTAAATTTACAAAACAGAATACTTCTCATTTTTTTGTATTGATTCACAAAATGATGAGAAAAGATAAGTATAAGTATTCTATCGGAGTATTAGCTCACATTTACTGTTACATTTATTTACATTTTTTAAACGGGATAAAAGTTTAACTCACAAATTTACCCCAAAAAAACCACAAAAATGCTCCCAGTTTTAACCGCTATCAGATCACACGTTAGAAAACTCTTTAAATGTGTGAATAAATACTCCGGTAACATATACATTTTTATTCCCATAAATATGTGACTTGTATCTTGCAAAATAAATAAATAAATAAAAATGTTTGTTTGTAGAAGCGGAGGTGGGGGTACTCACGGATATCGATGCGTTGCTCGAGTGGGAGAGGGTTGCTGGTTCGAGAAACCAGTTTGGACAAACATGTGGCCGCGAGCAACTGGGAATAGGAAGACTGCAACAAGGCATAAGTCTTTATTTCAGAAACGTAATACTGATATTATTATTCTAATTCTGGCATTCGCTAAAGAACCAGGATGTGGTGCAGGACTTACACTCAAATGATTTTGGTTTAATTATTAGTTTATACATATTATGTAAAAACCAGACCAAACCATTCATTTGCTGCTTCATTTATGTCCCAGGAAGTTACCTAGAGCGTGAATTGTGCTTGTAAAACACTATAAAAAAGGTAAATGTGTTCCTCTATTGCAGCTTGTACTCACGCTGCCTCTCTTACTTTCTTTTCACGCTCAGGACACACTTTTCATACTTCAGTGTCTTTGAGTTCTTATAAAGCCTCATATAAACTAAATACATGATCATGTAGCGGTGTACTAATGCTGCCAGTTTTTGACCCTATATGTTTTCCTTATTGTGAAGTGCCTTAAAGTACTCAAATATAGCAGAATAATTCAAATGCATTACAGTTTAGCAGGCTGTAGTCACGCTGCCTCTCGTCTGATGTTTTTATGCTTCATGACATGTTTTATTATAATTAAGTGTTTATAAAGTGAGGTAAAGTGTGATATGCTGCAGTGTACTCACGCTGCCTCTCTCCAGCAGCAGCTGACACTTGCTGAGGCAGTCGGGGCTGTTGGTGAACTCAACCAGAGCTTTTTCTGCCTGCAGACGCACCGCCGTGTCCGTGGTCTCGTACAGCTGCTTACACAGGATCTCCAGCTGGGCGAGGCCCTGCACACACACAGTAAGAAGTCATGTTAGACTGTAAGGAAACAACAACAGAGATCTGCAGAAAAACCACAAAGAGAGGTTACGAAAAGCAGATTCGTATGAGAGCTGAATCAATTCTCCAGAGGATCAGACAACAGAACAATAATCAGGTTTATTCCTCTTTTAAAGTCAATATTCAAGCAGAAATTCCACATATTTGTGAAATATGTTTCAGTTTTTCTTGTTTTATGGCAGAAAACTGAACACGTTTAGGCTCTGGGAAGTTTGTCGTCATGTTTAGATGTCTTTACGGTAATTTTGATGGAGAATTTCAATGACTTTCCTCAATTAACCGATTTTAAGGCCCCTCAAACGTAAAAAATAATATACAGTATGCATATTAGAGTCAAAACAACAAGCCTGAGAATAATGTTTGCGTAAAGTATTTATACATTTAATGTTTTGAATTACATTTAAACATCAAAACATTTAAATGAAAACTTAAATGACTTCCACATTTTTTGTGGATCTATGAGGCATATTTTTAATTGTTTCTTACACTTTATCCAACACACCACCGTCAGCATGCAGGAGAACTGCTGAGTCATGCACAGTTACATAGATGCAAGTCACTGATACTTTGAAAATGGAGAGAACAGCAGGTTAAAGGACAAGATTAGAAATAAAGTGGGTGGGGGGGCATGCGTATTTATAGTATTTAAAACTGTTGATGCACAGCGGCATATAAAAGTTATTTCACACAAATATGATTATTAATAATATTGGGAATTTGGTAAAACCTAAAAAATGTATTTTACTTTATTTTTAAATATATATTTTATTCATTAAAAAGAGTCTTAAAATATTACGTTTATTAAAAATATATATATATTATATATTTAAATATATAATATATATATATATTTAAATATATATAATATAATATAATATATATATTATATATATTATATTATATTATATATAATATAATATAATATATATATATATATTATTATATTATATATTATATTATATTATATATATTATATATATAATAATATAATATATATAATATATATATATATATATAATATATATATATATATTATATATAATATATATATATATATATATATATTATATATTATATATATATATATATATATTATATTATATTATTATATATATAATATATATAATATAATATAATATATAATATAATATAATATATATATATATATTATATTATATTATATATATATATATATTATATATATATATATATATATAATATATATATAATATATATTTATATTATATATATATATATTATATATATATATATATAATATATATATATATATATAATATAATATATATATTATATATTATATATATTATATATAATATATATATATATATATATATATATATTATATATATATAATATATATATATTATATTATATATATATATATATATAATATCATATAATATATATATATATATATATATATATATTATATTATATATATTATATATATATAATATATATATTTATATAAATATATTATATATATATATATATATAATATATATATTTATATAAATATATATATTATATATATATAATATATATATTTATATAAATATATTATATATATATATATAATATATATATTTATATAAATATATTATATATATATATATATAATATATATATTTATATAAATATATTATATATAATATATATATATAATATATTTATCAGTTTAAATAATAAGAACATACTTTTTTAATTAAGTTAAAAAAAGATCAGATTTTTAAAGTTAGAAACCAAAAACCATCTTAATACGCATTCTAAAATTAATCTTTATAGATACGTTTCATCTGAATTTAAAGACCCAAATTAACACGTCATGCGGCGGTGCATTCACTGCCTCCTTTAGAGTGTGAGGAGTTCAAGGTACAGTGATGCGAGACTCTGCTGGCGTAAGATAAGATTCAAACTGCGGCTGCACACCATGTTTCATCTGCTGCACCACAACACACTCAACACTGTCTTATTATTTACAGATAAAGGAGAATAAGGTTTAAAACATGCACACAGACACCGTGTCAAACATCTTTCACAGCAGACTACATGAGGTCATAAACAGCTGTCACTAATTCATGTTAATTCTGTGAAAACAAAGATAAAGTTGATGAAAATGTAGCTTATTAACAGTTAAGGTTCCAGTTCTTTCTATAAAAATTCAGTATACGGCACTAACATCACGTCCGGTCTGAATAACGGCCCCGCCCACTTTCAGGTGTAAATCCTGCATTAAAATAAAAGTGTCTTCAGGTCTTAAAGCGGCTGAGTCAGATATCGCACCTCCAACAACAAATAAATCCAGAGTTCTGGTTCCTTTACTTCCTCTCCAGAAGAAAGGAGAGTAAAAGAAAGGATCAGAAATCTCAGTCTCAGTGTCAGCCTGCTGCCTGCCACTCGTCCCCCGCAGACCCACCGGACATCCATCCCATATTTATCCTCCGTAAGCTGTCTCTGCCGTCTGACCAGACATCTGACCTCTGACCCCCCTCCATATCTCTGGACTCAGTAAACCCTTTCTGACCAACAGAGAGATTGTTTCCTGGAAGCACTTTCACATTTTAAAGGCTGATACTGGTTTAGACTAAAGGCTGATACTGGTTTAGACTAAAGCCTGATACTGGTTTAGACTAAAGGCTGATACTGGTTTAGACTAAAGCCTGATACTGGTTTAGACTAAAGGCTGATACTGGTTTAGACTAAAGGCTGATACTGGTTTAGACTAAAGCCTGATACTGGTTTAGACTAAAGGCTGATACTGGTTTAGACTAAAGGCTGATACTGGTTTAGACTAAAGGCTGATACTGGTTTAGACTAAACCTGATACTGGTTTAGACTAAAGCCTGATACTGGTTTAGACTAAAGGCTGATACTGGTTTAGACTAAAGGCTGATACTGGTTTAGACTAAAGGCTGATACTGGTTTAGACTAAAGCCTGATACTGGTTTAGACTAAAGGCTGATACTGGTTTAGACTAAAGGCTGATACTGGTTTAGACTAAAGCCTGATACTGGTTTAGACTAAAGGCTGATACTGGTTTAGACTAAAGGCTGATACTGGTTTAGACTAAACCCTGATACTGGTTTAGACTAAAGGCTGATACTGGTTTAGACTAAAGGCTGATACTGGTTTAGACTAAACCTGATACTGGTTTAGACTAAAGCCTGATACTGGTTTAGACTAAAGGCTGATACTGGTTTAGACTAAAGCCTGATACTGGTTTAGACTAAAGGCTGATACTGGTTTAGACTAAAGGCTGATACTGGTTTAGACTAAAGGCTGATACTGGTTTAGACTAAAGCCTGATACTGGTTTAGACTAAAGCCTGATACTGGTTTAGACTAAAGGCTGATACTGGTTTAGACTAAAGGCTGATACTGGTTTAGACTAAACCCTGATACTGGTTTAGACTAAAGCCTGATACTGGTTTAGACTAAAGGCTGATACTGGTTTAGACTAAACCCTGATACTGGTTTAGACTAAACCTGATACTGGTTTAGACTAAAGGCTGATACTGGTTTAGACTAAAGGCTGATACTGGTTTAGACTAAAGGCTGATACTGGTTTAGACTAAAGGCTGATACTGGTTTAGACTAAAGGCTGATACTGGTTTAGACTAAAGGCTGATACTGGTTTAGACTAAAGGCTGATACTGGTTTAGACTAAACCCTGATACTGGTTTAGACTAAAGCCTGATACTGGTTTAGACTAAACCCTGATACTGGTTTAGACTAAACCCTGATACTGGTTTAGACTAAACCCTGATACTGGTTTAGACTAAACCCTGATACTGGTTTAGACTAAACCCTGATGGATATATTCTTTATTTATCACAAGAAAGAAACAGCAAATGCATGAATAGAATATGTAAAGAATACACAATATAAGATATATATAATAAATCTGAATAAAAACAACGGCCTGATGATTTTTGGTTCCTAGTTTGAAAATGTAATTGATTTATTTCCATCTCTGATTTGTGCAGCCACACGTGTTTTTGGATTTCTAATTTTTATAATCAATGATTTTCTTTTTCTGTATTGGGTGTTTATCTCTCAGCTGGTGCATCGCTAACATCCTGCAGACTCTACAGGAAGTACATTTTAAAAATAAATTAAATGATTTAACTCACAAAAATGCAAGAAGACGACACATGTAATCACTGTGCAAAACATCTCTGAAACTCTGTAAACAATATTCAATATTTCAAAGGGAGCGTCACCAGAAATGCAGTGTGTAGATCGTCACATTTAAGAAGCTAAAACTGGCAATATGTGACAGTTTTAAAGAGTCCCTATTTTGCTTTCTGTGCTGTTCCCCCTCCTGCAGTGTTCTCCTGGTGTTGGTGCATGTAAATGGTGTGCAAGGGCTAAAATCCCTCAAGAGGAAGTTTCCCTTTTCAGTTTATACATTTAAAGCTGCAACTTGGAATTATTTGAACGATCAATTAATCTGCATATTAATACATTTTACAGTTATTCGACTCATTGTTTATCCCATCAGAAATGTCAGAAAGCAGGAGGGGAAAATTCCCCTTACAGATGACCCTTCACCGATAAAAGAAACTCTGAAAAAGGATGAAAATGACGACCTTACTCGAGAGTATATTTTACAAACGGATCACGATTCTCTCCTTGCAGCTCATGTTACAAACAAATGAAATAAATGCTGTTTGGATCGGATCCAGAGAAACGTGATGGCAGAGACGCTGCAGCTCTCTGCCATAACTCTGCTCACCTTCACCTCAAACAACATACATTATTTTAATTCAACACATAAGCAAACCAAAAGTCACTCAGTATCCCCTGACTCGCAATGACCGGATCGAGTTCAATAATTACATTTAGTTAACAATGTAGTTTGTGCAATAAATACTCCTATTTTAGTGAAATAATTGTACTTATTTCAGTTAATATACAGTTATTCTTCTGCAATATTAATATGTATTCTGATGCAATAACTACATTCATACTACTGCAATAATTAAAAAGGTTATGGTGTGATAGATACACTTATTCTCATGCCTTTATTACATGTATTCTAGTGTAATAAATACTCCCGTTTACATATTTGAGTGCAGTATTTACAGTTATCGTTTTGCATTGTAAAGCATTTAGACTAAATGAATAAATACTCTTGTTCTAGTGCAATATCTACAGTTACTCTGATGCACTATTTACAATGGTGAAGACCCACATTTGAGTACAACATTCAAATAAATATTTATGTATTTATTTGAGAACCTGTGTTATACAGCAATCACGTTATGTGCATGTCTTTCAGCTGCACTGATCAGAGGTAGCGCTCTTTCTGTGTATACCTGCAATACTACTAAAGGTTTTAGCATTATTCTATTATACTGCTATATATTATAACAAAATACCATTGGGTGTGCATTGCCTGGTGTCCATGTGTTTTAATACAGATACTTAAATACACTGCACATGTAAAACAGTGCAGCACAGCAGTGTAATGCTCACAATTACCTTCATGTTCATTTGCATTAGACCCTGTTTGAAAAATAACCTAAAACAGATTTCTCATGGTATGGCAGTTAAGATAAAGACCCTCGCTATCATTGAATAATCCCTGGTAGCTAGCCTCCATTCAAAGCTACAAAAAACTGCACAAGCTACGACAATAACAAGGGGCTGAAGTTAGCATCAAACCACAGCATGGCCTTTCTGAGGTCAACACGGAGGAATAGAAACTGAAGAAAGGAAAGCAGGGGAGAATATTTTGGAACCACTAAATGAAACAGCACTGCTTAGTTACACACATAAACAACTCGGGGGTAAATCAGCCTGGTCCTCCTTTCATTCAAACTGTCCCACATGTGGATAGCACACATGGGGGGCATGAAGCCACCAGGGTCTCCAGACAAACACTGGAAAACAACACAACTCATGTTTCATTTTTATTGTAGTTTGGTATTTTAACCTTTATTATAATTATTATTACATTTATATCATCGTATTTTAGATATGTTGTTGTATTGTATCTATTCATTTTGTTTTATGTCTTCCTTTATTTTTCACCGAGAGCGATCCTGATCTATTAAATTGTATTACCACACATTTTACATCCATCAAACTATTATCTATTATTTCTTTGTATTGTGTGCCAAATTGGTTAAGTGCTTTAAGCTGAACAGGTGTATGAAAAGTGCTCTATGAATAAAGCTGTATTATTATTATTATTATTATTATTATTATTATTATTGTTGTTGTTGTTATTATTGTTATAATTAGCACTGCTTAGTTACACATATAAACAACTACGGTGTAATTCGCCCTTTCATTCAAACTCTCCAGTTAGACCCCACATTATGATAACACACATATGAACATGAAGTCAGGTGTTTTTACATTTACCACTTTCTTCTATAAGCTGTTTTATTTTGTCTCGTTAATTGGTTTTGTAAATTGTCTCGTGAGCCCTCTTTATTTTTGATAAATTAAACAACATCTTTTGTTTTTTTGCAAATCACTTTCCTCTTTTCCTCCTGGTCATTTCATCTTTTAATACTTGCTATTGAACCCCCTAGATAATTAGGTAACACGGAGAAACTGTTAAAAAAAAAGAAAAGAATAAAACGTGTTTTCAAAACGGTAACGCGCGGGAGAAGTCTCGAAGCTAACGTTAGCTTAGCTGTTAGCTTAGCCATAAGCATGTAGCTGCTAGCTGTAGCATAACAGGGGCAACAAATAAATATTTGATCACGTTGACACAAAGCCTTTGAATAATGAGTCAAAGTGCGAGTTTGGGATGTTTCACCCGGGGTGTAACCGGGAGCATCACGGGTGTTTTCTGTGTTTTTCAGAAGCTTACAGAGAGGCTACCAGACAAGCTACCAGAGACGCTAACAGAGAAGCTAACTCTGAAGCTAACAGACGCTAACATAAGCTAACAGCTAACAACAGGCCTCAGATCATCAGAAACATCCCGGTTTTAACCCTGTTTCTCGGAGTTCTGATCCCTGCAGCTGCCTCCAGCAGCCTCCGACCCGGGACCAGAGGCTCCACAACCCGCCTCAGCTCTCTGTGTTTCCCCTCATGGAGGAACTGTCTGATAGAAAAACACCAAACCTCCGCTTACCTGCACATGATCCGCCATTTTTCTCCATTTCATGCACCTCTCTCACTCCCCCGCTTATGGGTATAGAGAGAGGAAACAGCGCCCCTGGTGGAGGTCGGAGGGACTGCAAACCCCTCACTGAACACATGGGAACACATGGGGTTCATGCAGAGTAATCAGACAGACAGACAGACAGACAGACAGACAGACAGACAGACAGACAGACAGACAGACAGACAGACAGACAGACAGACAGACAGACAGACAGACAGACAGACAGACAGATATAAAAGCATGCAGCTCAGCCCCCTCTCTGAACACACAGGGGTTTACGCAGAGTAATCACTCACCATAAATACTAAAAGAAAAGAGCAGGTGAAACCCAGTACTAAAATCATTATGACTGAGCCGAATAAATGCCAAATCCAAAACAAGTTTAAAGAAATGATTCCAACAAGAAGAACACCTTTCATGGATTATTAAACCACTTTTATTGTTTTTTTGTCATACAGTGATACAGCATTAAGCAAAATAAAAAACAGATATATTCTTTACAGCAAAACTGATAATTGAGCACAAAACATATTTCAAAATATATACATTTATTTACTAAATGAAGCAAAAATTGTTCTCAGATATAAAATCAATTACATTTTATTTAGGAAAAATAAGCACAATTCCTGATTACAACACAATCACAAGACAACAGGAATATTTTCTTATGATACAAAATTGAGCAAACTGTAATGCTATAGTAAAAGGTATTAACAACAAAAATACAAAAATGTCTTTTTGTAAAATATAAGCAACATTCTTTACAGCAAAACTGATGATTGAGCAACAACTTGTAAAAAAAGACAAATAGCAAAATATTTCTTCACAAGATCAAAGCAAAGATCCTCCAAAAATCCATAGAAATAAACACAATCACTATTAAAATATCAAACACAAATACTGTTTACAATGCTAGGCAAAATACTGGTTCATGAGGAGGATGTTTTAATTACAAAATTAGGCAGAATTCTTAAAAAAAATACAATCTCAAAATAAAGAAATGAAGTAAGTAAACGTATTCCTTAACGATATAAAATAACTGCACGTATTAAGAGCAAGATACCAAGTTCAATCAATTACAACAAATTACTCCAAAGCAAAACTTAGCAAATTCCCATCATACATTTATTATAGAAATACAAATTAAATCCTTAAACAAAAAACCGCTGGAAGCATCAATCTTTTAATTTCTATTATAATAATAAAAATGGCCCCATGACGACAACAAGGGAACGCTAAAGGGAAGCTCTTCATTTTGTGTGGAAAACCTCTGATCTATAAACTGAACTTTGAATGCTTGTTGAAATTAAACAGAATCCAACAGCAGGTGGCGCTGTAACACCTTTCTCCCGTCCTCTGGATTCACTGGCTCAGATGTCACTAAGTCACAGGCGCACATCAGGTATTGTAATGCAGATTCCAGAGGAACATTGACTGGTTTTGAATTGAATATATAACATCATTCCGACGGGCTTGGTGTGTCTTTGGTTTCAAGCTGCACCGACTGCTTTGACCTTTAAAATGAAACCAAATGTGTGAGGTGTTGTTACAGATCTACGTCTTCATGAGGAACCAATGGGCTGAGAGCTGACAGGAAGTCAGCAAGCACGAAGACATACTGATGGTGTGGTGTTTTATAGTTGAGAACAAGAATTATAAGCTATATTTTTCAGAGTGTTGTAATGGATGCAGCCTGCTTTGGTTACCATGTGTGTAAGAGCTGATGAAGCCACGTGTGAGAGGAGATCCTTGGAGCTGCTACTCTGCTCCCTGAGCTCCTTCCTCTCCAGCTGCAGGAACACCCAGGTTATAATCATCCTCCTGTCGCCCCGGCCTCCGCCCCCTGGTGGCCTGGAGAGACATGACAGCACACAGATGAGACTTCCTGCATCACTGCTGTTCAGTAAACAGTGTTTCATTCAGTCAGTGGAGAGAACAACAGACACGTGTCCGTACCTTACAGTAGAAGTAGAGGCCGACGACCCCCAGCAGCAGAGTCAGCGGCAGGACGACCGCTTGGACGATAAAAGGAGCTGGATCTGATCAAACACAGGGACAGCATCAAGAGTCAGCCAACAGACCTGAACCCAAACCTCTCTTCCACATGGAGACTCTTCTCCTGATTGTGATTTGGACTTGCTGAGACTTTAATATGTGGCCGGACATGTTGGGGTTTCATACCAGACAGTGGGACCGTCCGGAGGAGCTGCTAGCTGTTACACTCAGCAGTCAGTACTCAGGTCCATACTCTAATGGGAACTAGTGACTTTGTGCACGAGATCAGGACCATACATCCCCTACTGGACTTGAAGGCGAGGTTCTGGTCCAGGCTCATACAGACCGAGCGACGTTACTGGTCTTCAACCTCCCTAAGTTCCTTTCACTGGTGACCAGTGTCTGATATCCCCCTCAAGACACTTACTGGCCTACCAGTGGTGAGACCTGAAACCATTTGGCTGTACTGATAGTTTATGGACCTGCAGGACTCTGGTTGTTCTGAGCTTCTACAGTCCAGGAGAGCAGATTCATGGCCTCCACACTGGAACTCTGTGGTCCTCATCGGAGCCTCCCCTTCTCCATAGAGCGCTCCCTGGAGGACTGAAGGAGCCCCACAGCTAAGCTCCCTGCAGACCACCTGTGCATCCTGCTGGTCAAAGTCAGCCTCACACACTGAGGATCAGAACGGGTAAGACTGGTTAGACTGGTCAGACCTCACCTCCAGTCTGCCTGAGCACAGACCAGTCCCCCCCCAGCAGCCGGACAGAGTCTGGAGAGGACAGAAGATAAACCAGAGATAAAAGACACACAATCACAGAGAGGGAACAAGATCTCAGAGATTCATCAATCTGTTTCCTTCTTCGAATGCTTCAAACTTCCTCTTCCTCTCCAGGTTCCTCTCCTCTGCTCCTTCTGCTCAGGACCTCTACCACCTCTGCTCTCTACAGAGTTGATAAAACCTTTCATTCTTTTTCTGTTTCTCTGAGAAGATCAGATCCTAGAAACCAAGATGTATTTGTCCTGTTGGAAACCAGTGGCTCAGCTGTTGAGCTGAAGCAGCAGACATGTTTCACACACAGATCAGGGAGGGCGTTTTAAGCTCTAATACTAAAGGATATTCACTGGGAACCAATACAGATGAACCTCCTCTGGTATCTTGGATCTATTCACAGGGACTATGTATTTTACAGACCAGAGTTAGAATACCTGTTCAGCTCAGGAGATGTTCTCTGGCGGAGAACACCTGGAGCCAGTTTTGAATTGTAACATGATGAATGTAATGCCTGGTTTTAATCTGTGATGTGTTCCCATGTTGTAAAGCCCCTCGAGCTGCACCCAGTGTATGGAACGAGCTCTGCAAATAACCCTCATTATTATTACAGGTCCTGTGTGCAGCATTTGAGTCCAAGGCTGATGAACCGATGAGGACAACGAAGCACAACGTGAGGTATGGTGCCGGAAAAAAGATGCCCCAATAAATGAACACACTTCTTTGTTCCTTATGTTTGTGACCAGTAAATACAATCATTCTGAAACATCAACACCCTTATAACCCTAGAGTTAATATGTATATATATCGTTAATAAATAAATGAGATAAATCCAGAACTAAACATAAATTAGTATCTTAATTAAAGCATGTTTAATTCCTTGGACATGCAGGCTATATAATAAAATGTGATGTTATCAAAAACATAACAAACACAGAAAAACTGTAGAAAAGCATTTTTGTAAAATATGAAATAATATCTAAAATCCTTCATTGTCTGAAAATATTATTAAATATCTTAAAAGAAATGATACTCTGCCGGCCAAAAAAAAGGGTCCCCATCTGGATTTAACTAAGTAAATAGTAAGAGCCCCCCATTGGATAATTACTGCATGGGTGATTATGTTTCAGCGGGCAGAGAGTTATAACCCTAACCGATGCAGAGAGGAGCTTCTCATCTGTAAACAGTCCTGTTGAAACACATGTCCTGTGGTCGTGGAAAAGATGTTGATCAGAAGGGTTAAGTTATTGGCATCAAGCAGAGCAAACATCTAAGGAGATTACTGAAATACTAAAATGGGGTTAAGAACTGTCCACCGCATTATTAAAGACTGGAAGGACAGTGGGGGACATCCTCTTCCAGGGAGGAGTGAGGTCAGAAAAAGATCCTGAATGATCGTGATCAGCGATCCCTTAAACGTTTGGTGAAATCTAATGGTAGAAAAACAACAGTAGAACTCACGGCTAAGTTTAGTAGTGACAGAGAGAGCATTTCCACACGCACAATGCGGAGGGAACTCAAGGGATTGGGACTAAACAGCTGGGTAGCCGTAAGAAAACCACTTCTCAGTGAAGCTAATCGGCTTCAGTTTGGTAGGGAGCGTAAAGATTGGACTCTGGAGCAATGGAAGAAGGTGTGGTCTGATGAGTCCAGACCCTGTTCCAGAGTGATGGGGGATCAGGGTAAGAAGAGAGGCGGCTGAAGTGATGCCCCCATCATGCTTAGTGCCTACTGTACCAGCCTGTGGGGGCAGGGCTATGATCTGGGGCTGCTGCAGTGGGTCTGGTCTTGGTTCAGCAACCCAAAGAATGAGGTCAGCTGACTCCCTGAATATCCTGAAGGACAGGTTATTCCATCAGTGGATCTCTTCTCCCCTGATGGAGCGGGCATGTTCCAAGAGGACAATGCCAGGATCCATCGGCTCAGCCTGTGAGAGAGTGGTTCAGGGAGCATGAGACATCATTTCACACATGGATCGGCCCCCCCAGAGTCCAGACCTGAACCTGATGGAGAATCTTTGGGATGTGCTGGAGAAGACTTTGATCAGTGGTCTGAATCTCCCGTCATCAAGACAAGATCAAAAATTAATGACAGAAATAAATGTTGAGACGTTGCAGAAGCTCGTGGAACCGATGCCACAGAGAATGTGTGATCAAAGCTGAAGGAGGTCCAACGGATATTAGAGGGGACCTTATTTTTGGCCGGGCAGTGTGTGTAGAAAAATGAAGTACTTTTATATTGTGAGACACATCCTGTCCTGCAGGGGGCAGCAAAGGATCATCTCTCTATCTATCTCTTACACACACACACACACACACACACACACACACACGGTGGTGAGGGAGGAGGGGATGAAGGGGAGAGGAATATTAAAAGCAAATGCTGCAGGAGTGTGAGCAAACACACGGAAGTGGGGTTAATAAAATAATTGACCACCATATTCTGAGGATGTCGTTGTTTTCTTCAACTATTTTTCAGAACATCACTTTTACCTTTTCTTAAAACTTTTTCCTAAAATTGTTCAACAAAAAAAATATCTAAATAAAAACTTTGTAATGACTTTGATTGGTAGTTACTCAAGTCAGAATTCAAAACGTTTTCTCTTCCACATTCATGAGTAAGATATATTTTATGAAATGCATTTTATTCTGTAATGTATCGTATCTCCAAACACTGAACACTCGGAGTATTTCACTATCTCAACATTCTTATCTCCAGATATATTTAAACCTCCCCCAAAATTCAAAATGTTCAGTTTTAAAAAATAAATATTCCAGCTTTCAATTAAAGTGTTTAAGATTACTCTGATTATTCTAACTGGACCAGAAAACCTGTGAGAGTAATAATTGTGTTCATGGTGCCAAGCCCAACGCTTTTTGCACATAGTGAGATCTTTGTGATGTTTGGGAGTCGTGCTGCCTTTACATCCTGTGGGAATTATGAGAGACATGCAAACCCTGCCCTGATGACGCAGTGATGAGGGAAGCCTTGCACTGTAAATGTAAACCACCAACAACCTGCAGAGCAGATCGAATATAAGAGACAGGATGAACAGCGCGCTGATGTTCATGAAGGCTGTTCATTTACTTTAATGCCACTTCCTGCTTTTACTGGAAGCTGGGCCCACCTGCATCTGACAGCTTTAAAAAGTTCCATTTCTACACAAAAGAACAACAAAGAGCTTCAACAATGTGAAACGAGCTCTGCAAATAACCCTCATTATTATTACAGGTCCTGTGTGCAGCATTTGAGTCCAAGGCTGATGAACCGATGAGGACAACGAAGCACAACGTGAGGTATGGTGCCGAGAAAAAGATGCCCCAATAAATGAACACACTTCTTAGTTCCTTATGTTTGTGACCAGTAAATACAATCATTCTGAAACATCAACACCCTTATAATCCTAGAGTTAATATATATATATATCGTTAATAGAAATAAAGTAGTGTCTTAATTAAGGATGTTTTTAGACTCACGACACCATACATTCACACCGCTCTGACCCCATATCCAATGGAGAAATCCCATTGGCTTTTTATACAGGGACCCCTCTACGATGCCGAGTTCAGGGTCTGGCCATAAAAATACGTCTCCCCTGCACCCCCGTATCCTCCCATTGATATTGTTTATGAAATCTTTGCCTGTGTGTTTGTCGCTCACGTTTAGCTTTGGTTATCTTTACGTTGCACATGGATTTCTCTCAGTCCTCTGATGCTTGTCACATCTAATTTCATCTTCTGACAAGTAAAATAAATAATCCTTTTCAGGCTGTGTGTGTGTGTGTGTGTGTGTGTGTGTGTGTGTGTGTGTGTGTGTGTGTGTGTGTGTGTGTGTGTGTACTCTCCGTGTTGTCTTATTCATGTCCCTCTCAGCTCAGTTATCAACATACAGGCCTGTTGCACGAGTGTTTGCAAATAACTTAACTGATGCATTACTCTGTCTTTAAGCGTGACAGATATACTCTGCTCCTCGGCCAGAGGCTTAGCGGAGGCATTGCAGCACGGCTTTATGACGGGAAGGGTGTGAAGAATAACACAATTAAAGTAGTTTTATTCACCTTTAAAAATGTGCAAACTCAAACACAAATGGGGAAAAGGGACCAACTTGTGCTGCGTGTATAGGTCTTTAGATACACACACTGTTCCGCGGTCTGTATTTGTGTATGCTCACAGAGCTGTCCCACTCCTGTGATGTTGATAGTGTGTGAACAGATCCAGAGTTGCCCACAGAAGGAGTGGATGTTAACATTACTGAACGCTGCACTAACAGAAGCAGCATTAGCTCCCTGAGGTTCAGATGATGTGTTCACTGAACGAGCGTAACGTTAGCTCAGCGGGGCGAAGGTTAAAACTGACACCCTATGGAAACACAAGAGCAACCGGAAAAAACGAATATGATCTCAGAGTGAGAGCTGTCAGTCCAACGCCCGCGCTGAGAGGAACGGTTCCTATTTCATTTGCTCTCCACACGTTGCACCGCTTCATTAACTGCAGGAAGGCCTTTGTTCCTCCGCCTTCATCAAACTGTGAATGTGCAGGAACACAGAAATGTGTTGTGTATGCATGTTCCTGTGTTCCTGTATGTTCCTGTGTTCCTGTGTTCGTGTGTTCCTGTATGTTCCTGTGTTCCCGTGTTCCCGTGTTCCTGCATGTTCCTGTGTTCCTGTGTTCCCGTGTTCCTGTGTTCCTGTGTTCCTGTGTTCCTGTGTGTTCCTGTGTTCCTGTGTGTTCCTGTGTTCCTGTGTTCCTGCATGTTCCTGTGTTCCTGTGTTCCCGTGTTCCTGTGTTCCTGTGTTCCTGTGTTCCTGTGTGTTCCTGTGTTCCTGTGTGTTCCTGTGTTCCTGTGTTCCTGCATGTTCCTGTGTGTTCATGTGTTCCTGTGTTCCTGTGTTCCTGCATGTTCCTGTGTATTCCTGTGTTCCCGTGTTCCCGTGTGTTCCTGTGTTCCTGCATGTTCCTGTGTTCCTGTGTGTTCCTGTGTTCCTGTGTGTTCCTGTGTTCCTGTGTGTTCCTGTGTTTCTGTGTTTCTGTGTTCCTGTGTGTTCCTGTGTTCCTGTGTTCCTGTGTTCCCGTGTTCCTGTGTTCCTGTGTGTTCCTGTGTGTTCACGTGTTCTGTGTGTTCCTGTGTTCCTGCATGTTCCTGTGTTCCCGTGTTCCTGTGTTCCTGTATGTTCCTGTGTTCCTGTGTGTTCCTGTGTGTTCCTGTGTTCCTGTGTGTTCCTGTGTTCCTGTGTTCCTGTGTTCCTGCATGTTCCTGTGTTCCCGTGTTCCTGTGTTCCCGTGTTCCTGTGTGTTCCTGTGTTCCTGTGTTCCTGTGTGTTCCTGTGTTCCTGCATGTTCCTGTGTGTTCCTGTGTTCCTGTGTTCCTGTGTTCCTGCATGTTCCTGTGTTCCTGTGTTCCTGTGTTCCCGTGTGTTCCTGTGTTCCTGCATGTTCCTGTGTTTGTGTGTTTGTGTGTGTTCCGGTAACACAGGAACACAGGAACACTGGAACACAGGAACACAGTGTTCCAGTGTTCCTGTGTTCCTGCATGTTCCTGTGTTCCTGTGTTCCTGTGTTCCTGTGTGTTCCTGTGTTCCTGTGTGTTCCTGTGTTCCTGTGTTCCTGTGTTCCTGCATGTTCCTGTGTGTTCATGTGTTCCTGTGTGTTCATGTGTTCCTGCATGTTCCTGTGTTCCTGTGTGTTCCTGTGTTCCTGTGTTCCCGTGTTCCCGTGTTCCCGTGTTCCTGCATGTTCCTGTGTTCCTGTGTGTTCCTGTGTGTTCCTGTGTGTTCCTGTGTTCCTGTGTTCCTGTGTGTTCCTGTGTTCCTGTGTTCCTGTGTTCCTGTGTTCCTGTGTGTTCCTGTGTTCCTGTGTTCCTGTGTGTTCCTGTGTGTTCCTGTGTGTTCCTGTGTTCCTGTGTTCCTGTGTTCCTGTGTTCCTGTGTGTTCCTGTGTTCCTGTGTGTTCCTGTGTTCCCGTGTTCCTGTGTTCCTGTGTGTTCCTGTGTTCCTGTGTGTTCCTGTGTTCCTGTGTTCCTGTGTTTGTGTGTTCCTGCATGTTCCTGTGTTCCTGTGTTCCTGCTGTTCCTGTGTGTTCCTGTGTTCCTGTGTTCCTGTGTTCCTGTGTTCCTTTCTCTTTGTGCTCATTTTACTGATGTTTTGCACCTTTTTGCAGCAGGCGTTCATCAAATCATTTTTGCATCTTTTGTGACGAGAAAACAACAAGCATGATGTGTGTGTGTGTGTGTGTGTGTGTGTGTGTGTGTGTGTGTGTGTGTGTGTGTGTGTGTGTGTGTGTGTGTGTGTGTGTGTGTGTGTGTGTGTGTGTGTGTGTGTGTGTGTGTGTGTGTGTGTGTGTGTGTGTGTGTGTGTGTGTGTGTGTGTGTGTGTGTGTGTGTGTGTGTGTGTGTGTGTGTGTGTGTGTGTAGGTATTGTATCCTTCAAGTTGTCCATTATATTCTTCAAAATAAATCATCGATCCCCCCCGCTGCTCCGGGCTGTTTTCGGGATCAAATATCAATCTGATCTGGAGTTGGTGCTTCAGTGTGAAAGGTAAAATCCATCAGGCAGAGGTCAGAGGTCAGCGCTGTCTGTGCGGCCGCTGGAGGACTGATTAAGATGTCAATCAGTAGCTGCAGGTATGTGTGTGTTAATACCTGTCCATCACTGTCACATGACGGACAGGTAGATATACACACACACCCGCAGCTGGGAGCGCTCCACGTGTGTGAAGCTCTGCTGGAGAACAGCAGCAGACATTTCAGTATATATTACATTCAACTCTTTCTTCTACTTCATAAATAATCATGCATCAGGAGCAGCTCCTCACAGTTCAACCCTTAGGAGACACAGCAGTACAAGGTCTGATCATATCCCATAAAACACAATAACGATAAAAAGGACAAAATATAAATAAGAAATATAATAATTAAAATAAAACCCAAATAATTAATCATATTAACAAATACTAGAGGACCTTAATCTTACATCAGTTTCACCGGTCTCTATCTCAGATGTATAAACTGTATATTTCTTATTCCTGCCTTTTACTTTTAAGCCTTCAGCCTGTAGCTATTGTCTATAGGACAATAAAGCCTCTAAATATCTGGATTTAAACACAAACAGATCCCCAGTACATTTAAAACAGTGTTCAGCACATTCAAAAAGATAAATGCAAAACATTGATTTAAGAATGCAAAGGGACACGAACGTGTGTGTGTGTGTGTGTGTGTGTGTGTGTGTGTGTGTGTGTGGCTTCCTTCCCTTGGTTTCCATGAAGCCTCTTAGACGCCTGTAACAGACCCCGCCTCCAACCCTCCCTTTGGATCTGTCTTCCTCACGGGTTGCAGACTGTCTTGGCCTCGGATGCTGTGCGTTTACTCAAAATAAAATACCAATCTTTTCACACGGTCAACAGAGAAATCAGGCCTTTATTAGAGTCAAACCTCAGATCAAATAAGAAACCACTTAGGGGTCTTCCTTTCTTTGTGTAGGCTTCTGGAGCGTTAATGGATCAAAACTGGGCCTCTACGGACACCTCTGTCTCTTTAGACGCTAATCTAAATACTGCCTCTAACAGTGTGTGTTGTTCCTTTGCAATCTTATGTTTCCTCTCAAGCTTCAGCAGATTCTGCACCAAGAGACCCAAGAAACACTGAAATAACCGCAGAACATCAAGAGATGCAGAAGGAAATCATAACAAATGAAACCCTGACGGACGATGCAGAGACCGACTGTGTGTGAGGAGTGTGTGTGGTTCCTATGCGACGGTATATTCCCTCTAGAGGTTAAGCTGATTATTCCTAAAGTCTGAAGTGCGTCAGTGTTCCTCGCCACCGGGGAGTTAAATTTGTTTCTGTTTTATTTGGAAGCAAAGAGAAGAGGAGAGGGCAGGCCTGCAGAGGAGGCTTCTCCTCAGCTGACAGGAGGGGAGATGTGGATGACTGGGCCCCGAGCGACGCCTCCCCAGGAGGAAGAGGGGACTCATCACTGTGTTTCAGCAAGTTAAAAATGGTTATTGTTCCACTTTTAATTAGTGAGTTTGGGGCAGCGGTGTCCCAGCAGTCACAGCGATGATTTCAGGGTTTTCTGACGAGCCGCGGACCTTCAGGCTCTACTTGTAAAAATATCCAGAATCATGCAGGTGGTGCGAGGCGAGGACTCGTAGCCAGTCCAAGAGCCTCAGAGCAGTCACACTCGGACAGGAGCTGGAGGAATGGGACCTCTGGGATGAGCAGAGTAATAATTGAGTCTCTGCGTGAGTTTAGCAGACATTAGCGCTGACGGAGGTCACGGTTACTGTTAGCTGCAGGAACGTTCTCTCAGCGTGCAGCCGGCGGCTTTCAATGAGCTCTCAGTTCCCTGCTAGATGCTTCAGACCCTCACGTGTTCCCCCTCGTCTGAGACGACCCCCTGTAGCACCGAGCGCTGATACTCTTTATTACTGTGGCTTAGGTGTTTGACCTTTGACCCGTCTCTACTCCCATACCATATACGGTGCGTCTCTCTTTAGTGTCCCCTGGTCTCCAGCTGTGTGTGTCTCTCTTTAGTGTCCCCTGGTCTCCAGCTGTGTGCGTCTCTCTTTAGTGTCCCCTGGTCTCCAGCTGTGTGCGTCTCTCTTTAGTGTCCCCTGGTCTCCAGCTGTGTGCGTCTCTCTTTAGTGTCCCCTGGTCTCCAGCTGTGTGCGTCTCTCTTGAGTGTCCCCTGGTCTCCAGCTGTGTGCGTCTCTCTTTAGTGTCCCCTGGTCTCCAGCTGTGTGCGTCTCTCTTTAGTGTCCCCTGGTCTCCAGCTGTGTTTGTGTATGTGATTATCTCCCCCCAAACTAACAGTGATACTAGTATTCAACAGTAGCAGTACTAATACTATATGTGAGTATTTTCACAGTGCTGTTCGTAGACTGAAGCGTGACCTTTAACACACACACACACACACACACACACACACACACACACACACACACACACACACACACACACACACACACACCGAGCCCTGGGATCTGATGAGAGCAGATCTCAGTTCAACACTATATTACTTTCCTGTCCCCGGGCCAAACTCCAATCAGATCCAGCTGCTGATAAACTGACGCTGATATCAACCTACACACACACACACACACACACACACACACACACACACACACACACACACACACACACACACACACACACACACACACACACACACACACACACACACACACACACACACACACACACACACACACACACACACACACACACACACACCTGGCTGCAGGCGTACACACATATAGACACAGAGCAGCCTTTTACTTATAGAACACAATGAAATGAATCCAGTAACCCCGGCGGAGGATTTAAAGATGGCCGAGATACGGTCACATGACTGCGCTGCCCCTCTGGAGGTGATGGGGGAGGAGTAGCTCTGGGTGGTGTTGCTGCAGAGTGTTGGCCTCATGTTACATAGATGTATGGAGAGTTCCCAAAAAGGCTTCATGAGGCATGAACAATGTTTCATGACGCCCTGAAGGACCATCTCCCTCGTCCAATGGGATTCCTCCATGTGATTCTGCAGAACACAATCACTGAGACAAACAAACACTTCTGACTCTTACACGTTATCCACTTCATGGAGCACTTTTCAAATGAAAGGCTGGGGCTGCAGCTTTCAGTTTCATGTATGCAGTCTCAGCGGGACACACACATCTATGTGGAAAATAACTTCCAGAAGTTTCCTTTTGACTGACATCATTATCTCCTGTTGGGGAGACCGGGCGGTCTATTATCTGCAGACTAAAGCGCATACAAACACTTTATGTTGTCCGTGTGTGCACTGAGACTCTGCCTTCTCTTTTTAGGATCTATTTATATCAACGTGAACAACAATACACACAATCAGACAGTGTGTGTGAGTGTGTGTGTGTGTGTGTGTGTGTGTGTGTGTGTGTGTGAGTGTGTGTGTGTGTGTGTGTGTGTGTGTGTGTGTGTGTGTGTGAGTGTGTGTGTGTGTGTGTGTTGTAGTGCATCATTACTCAGCCTCCTTTGGGGTTGCTATTGCACAACAAATTTAATAGAACATTTCCCTGATTACTGCCTCAGGATTGCATAGTGTGTGTGTGTGTGTGTGTGTGTGTGTGTGTGTGTGTGTGCGCGTGTGTGTGTGTGTGTGTGTGTGTGTGTGTGTGTGTGATTGTAGGTATTTAGAGGAAGTAGAGGTAAAGGGGTTCTGACATGTCTTTCAGCGAAAGCATCAACAGTAAAACTCTGTCTGCGCTGCTCAGTGTTTACTGTGTGTGTGTGTGTGTGTGTGTGTGTGTGTGTGTGTGTGTGTGTGTGTGTGTGTGTTCTGGTTCACTTTTCCCTCTGTGTGTTGTTATGCATTTATCTCCTCCGTCAGAAACAATTAGTGAGCGTCACATTGCATGAACACACACATGTTGAACACACTCTGCAGGTGATCAGGGTAAAATAAACTAGTGAGATCACTTCCCCGTTTCAAGCCAGGATTTTGCAGAGGATATCTGTGTGTGTCGCTCCACCAGTCAAAAAATACTGCCATAACAATCTCATTCTCTGCATGTTCCTCCATGTGCAACGACTTAAATGATAAGCAGGCTTTGAGATGGTTGAAACGTAAAAGACATTTTCTCTGTAAAAAGCAACAGATTGCGAAGTCTTCTTTGGTCCAAACCTGAAAGATATGTATTGAGCTTTAATATTCACAAATATGAGTTCAAAGATGAAGAGGTTATAGGAACGTTCCTGATAAATGCTCTCTGGATTACTGACAAAAAGTGTGTAGAAATGAGTGTGTGGATGTTGTGTCTGTAAAAAGCTTCAGAACATATAGAGGCCTGAGACGGCCTGTAAAGGTATTGGATTGTACATTTCATAAAAATATGCTATTGAGGCTAATGCTAACTGCTATGTGATTCAGGAGTCATTTGCAATAAAGTGAGCAAAATAAACTCCTGGATGTTGCTGTGTTCTTTCCTATAGTATGAACAAATATATGCTATGGAAGATAAACACCCCAAAATCTATGAACTAGATTTAAAGACAGGTCCTCAGTTTGGGAGATTTCTGTCATGGTCCTCACATGGACACAAACACAAGGCTGTGTGTGTGCTTCATTGTCTTGTTTGCGGTTACATAACGCTGAGACAAACGAGAGAAGGAGAGAGCGAGGAGGACTTGTGATTCAGGCAGATCAGGAAGAGGCCGGGGCTCGGGGCCCTCAGGGGCCTCGTGATGTCTCTCTGAGAGACTTCAGCTCCTGATGGTCGGCTAATGAGGCCCTCCAACCTGCAGGCCAGATGCCTTCCTCTCCTGCTTTATTGATGCTCTCAGACTCTTTCAGACACGATGAAATGCAACCACACTCAATTATCTCTGACACACACACACACACACACACACACACACACACACACACACACACACACACACACACCAGCTCTCAGCCTGTAGCTGGACATTAAAAACTCAAACAGGCCGGTTTAAAATCTACTTATGTATAAATCTTTTCACGTTACCGACCTTACATGTGCACGCTCGTTAGCTACGTCACTGGCAGTATGGTAGCTGCTCTCAGCTCTTGTTAGCCACGTCAGTCGTTGTCACTAGCTAACTTTTCGTATACCAGTCGTTTGTCACTAGCGTAAGTCATGGTAATACTGCTAACTCATTGTTAGCTCTGTCTTTGTCATTAGCATTCGTCACTAGCCTAGCTGCATAGAGACTGGTTCCTATCCAGCAGGTCACAGGGCCGTGCAGAGGCTCCACTCACATGTTATTAATGACACACAGAGACGTCACGGTACCGGTATCACATATTATCCAGCCCACTGAAACGGAGCAGAGTTTAACCTCTAGCTCTTCCCTCATGTTCAGCATGTACTGCCAGATAGAGAGCTTTAATTACTGAGCTGCAGTAAACTACATGTTAGCATTTAAAGCCAAACTTTAGAGGTTATTCTGGTGAGAGTGACTCAGAGTGACTCAGAGTAGAGTAACGCATGACAGTTCAGAGACAGTGATGATGTAATGTCCCTTATTACTTTCAGAAGACAGGAATCAGTAACATGTACTGGATTACATTTTGGAAGTCACTTGCCCAACACTAATCGTAACTGGTTAGCTACCCCAGTTGTGTGTCACTAGCGTTACTCATGGTGATACTGGTCCCTCCTTGTTGGTCGTTAGCCAATAGCTTAGCCATGGGAAACGTTTGTCACCTGCATTTGTCCCTCGTTTATTATTCCAGCTGTAGGTCCTCCACTTCTGTGATACTACTCTCTCCTTGTTAGCGTCGCCAGTCATTCGTAGCTTTCTTCAAGTGCATCGTTTATCTTGTCTAAACCGCGCACCGCTGACCTGGTGTGAACTCATCATGAAGAAGACTCAAACTATAATTAAAACAACAGTGGGGTTAGGGAGGGTGAGAGCCAGAGGAGTATGTGGGGATGTAGGGAAGTGTTTTGCTGACAGACGGCGCTACAAAGGAAGAGGAGTTCACGGTGTTGATGCGGAGAGGCAGATTAGCGACAGGTGGAGGAACATTTCCTCCCTCCATGACTTTTAATCCCCTTAATCTCAGCACATCCCATTGCAGTCGCTTCAAACTGGGGTTTGATCTTGCCGCTGCACGTGTGTGTGTGTGTGTGTGCACGACTGTGTTCGTCTGCAAATGCAAATGTGGGTAAAGTCTGAGATTATGATATGAAAAAAAAAGAAGCAAATGATACGGAAACAGAAGCGCGTCAGAAGAGAAGTGTTTACCTAAACCAGCTGCTCTTCTTCTGCCTCCTCTCCCGGGGCTACAGCTAAAGAGAACATGAAGGATGCTGGGGAAAAAAACTCCCACAGGTAAGACACACACACACACACACACACACACACGGGCGTGGTTAAAGTTAATGGTTCTTCATCAAACCTGTTCTCCTGTAATCCTGCAGCCCAGGACCCCGCAGCACGTCAGCGAACTTTGCTTTGATGAATCGATAAAACAAGAGGTTAACAGAAAGAGAATCAGCTTCTGATCAAAAGAGTTAGGAAAGCAGGGAAACTGGATTGTTATTTTCTCTTTTGCACAGATTCCTCTCATCCTGCCTGTGCTGCTGCTCCTCTTTTCACCCTCTGTCTGAAACCAGAGCCCAGTCTGCTCTGATTGGTTAGCTGGGCCGGCTCTGTTGTGCTTTGGTCAACCTGCTTAGAGATGTCCCGCCCCCTTAACCTATCACGTACAGTGTGTTGGAGCACTCGTGTTCCGTACTGATGTCACTGTGTTCCGGAACTTTGATATTTTATCCTTTGCAGACCGTTGACATGCACTAACACCCATAGAACATCACAGGAAGCAGAATATGGACCTGGTGTTCCTGGAGGAAATGCTTTCTGTGTCAGCATGAGTATGTATCGGGCTGAACCGGATTTGCTGTTATTGTGGAATTACAAACATGAAATCTGAAAGTGTTTCCGATCCCGAGAGTACCGAGCTGAATGTGTGTGTGGTGGCGCCGAAGCATCGTGATGATTTTTAAATGTTAGTTTCCGCGCACCTACGCCGCTCAGAAACATCAGGTGGCTCTTTGTCCAGCACCCTAAAAACAACAAATTTCACGAAAAGCAATTAAAATGATTTCCTCTCATCAGCAGGCAGGATGCTGTGTGTGTGTGTGTGTGTGTGTGTGTGTGTGTGTGTGTGTGTGTGTGCGTGTGTGTGCAGAAAGGTTTGTTTGTGAAGTAGAAAACAATTACAGAGCATCTGTGTTTGTTCATGTTGACAGTGAGGGGCGCAGCTGCAGAAAAATATATATATATTGCCCCCCCCCACACACACACACACACACACACACACACACACATTAATGCATGCATTGGTTCTGTGAAACATCCAATCATTTTGTTTTTGCAAAGATGTAGAAAAGTATTTTGGGCATCTTTGCAATTAGTTAGTTTTGAGTCTTTTGAGGAAAAGTGTTTGTCTCTTTCTTTAGATTTCAGTCAGAAGTTTTAATTAGAGATTCTCTGGATTGATATCACATGTGTAGAGGAATAGGTAAACATGTGGGGGTCTTAAAGGTCCCCTGTGAATAATAAGCCCTCTCCAGATCCAGATGTGTTCCCTCTCCGTCCTTCAGTGGATTATTCTCATCATAGCATCATCTACATGTTTCAGAAACATCCAATACAACTTCATATCTGCATCACCCCGGTGCCTCAATGCCACACACACACACACACACACACACACACACACACACACACACACACACACACACACTCAACAAACGCTGCTTGCCTTTCTGCCTCCTGCTGTTATCTGCTCGCTCGCTGCACATCAAACCCTGAGCCTGCTGTCATCTGCACACACACATCCAATCAGAAACACACACACACACACACACACACACACACACACAATCCGTGAATATGATATGATGTGGTGTGTGTGGTCGGAGCTTCAGTGTGACCGAGCTGAAATGACAGCGGCGGACTGAACTTGTGGAGCGACTGCCTCTGAATACCGAAGAGCCCCCCCCCCCACTGTGAGTCAACACACACACACACACACACACACACACACACACACACACACACACACACACACACACACACACACACACACACACACACACACACACACACACACACACACACACACACACACAGATGCTAACCGTCAGCAGATGATCGGAGGTGGGAGAGGAGGAAGTGCAGGGCAGCGAGGCGGAGTGAATATAGGGAGCTGTGAGAGATGATGGCCTCTCAGCATGAAGTCTCTAACCCCCCCCCCACATATAAGTCCAGACCGCGGACACAGGGTCACTACCTGAGAGAGACTGCTAGGAGCCCAAACTGCTTCAGGATTCTTCCAGGGTCTTCATACTTTCAAACAGAGACGGAGCAGGGAAGACATTATGTGTGGAGTTGTAAAATAATAAAAAGGGAGCATGGATTCTGGAGAGCGGAGAGGCAGCCAGTCCAGGGCGGAGTTAGGGCTTCGGTGCCTTGATCAAGGGCACCATGGCAGGGCCCAGGTGAACCGGCCCCTCTCCAGCTACCAGTGTTATTTTGGTTGGTCCGATCGGGACGTGAACCAGAGCCACTGCCGCTGACAAAATATAATAACTGCAAAGACTGCATTTCAAGAGTTCAGATCCTGCAAGATTTATAATTCTCTAATCAATTTGAAGATGTTCTGTTTCTGTGAAGTGTCTCCTTTCAATAAAGTGTAAAGAAAACCTCTACATCCAGGAGTTCATCTCACTCCCTGTCTGTTTGTCTCCTGAAGGACTGTGTGTGTGTGTGTGTGTGTGTGTGTGTGTGTGTGTGTGTGTGTGTGTGTGTGTGTGTGTTACTCTCCTACCGTGTTTCAGGAGAGAGAGCGGGTCATTACTCGTGCACGCTCCGTAAGGAGATATATTAGAGAAGTGAAACAGTTTGAGACTGAACTTTACGATCATCAAACAGTGTGTTTGTGCGTCTCCAGCTGCTCTCCTCTTCTCCACTCTTTCTCTTTCTGATCTCTGAATTGCAGTCTCATATATTCCTCAGCAGGAAGAGGAAAGTCCTCTCTCTCGTGGTCCTGATTGCAGCGCTGGTCCCGGGGAATCAGCAGCCCGTGCTTCCCGTCTGATTGAAGGAAAGAGTGTGTGATTGTGTGAATACTCTGTGCCTCTCTGCAGCTGAAGGGTGCGTCTGTAATTTGTTTGCTGTGAATGTCGGCGGCTGTCTGATCATCCTGCCATCTTTAAAAGCTCCGCCTGACAACTAAATGGCTGGAAATTGCCTCACAAGAGATTTGTTTTGGCTTTTGTTTTGATTTCTGCAGAAATTACATTCCTTTTAGGAAATGGCAGGAAGATAGCGACCCGCTTTTAAACCCCGGACATTTCGTCCCCGCGTCTCCTTGTCTCTGGCATAATGTCACACATTTCCCTTCCTCCGGACGCTCAGGACGATAACGGAGAACATAACACCTGACAGCCTTCAGACAGCCTAAAGTGTTTTTATATTCCGTCTGCAGACTGTTAGTCTTCTGTCTGCTGACGCTCATCTGCTCAGCAGCGTGCACACAGGACGATATTTAACCAGGGTCCAGCTGCAGAGAGGGGCAACCAAGGGGCTGAACAGTGAAACACATAGGGAAGTGCCGAAAAACTGCAGTTCATCGAATGGCCGCGTGGCCTGGCTCCAAAACAGAGCCATTTACAAAGACCCCCCCCCCCCCCATGTTAAAATGCCAGTTTTTACAGCAGAAATAAACATTACAGCGTGGTACAACAATTGCTTTTGGTCTCTATAGCTAATTTCCCTATTCGTGACAACTGTGAGGAGGGTGAATTTCTATATAACTCTCGCGTTGTAATTACATTAAGGCTTAAAGGTATGCATAATTAAGGGCGTGGTCGCTTTGATTGACAGGTGAGCGCCGTCAGTGGGCTCTAGCAGCTCGCTGTCTGCTCTGCTAGCTCCACTTACAGTCACTCTACTTGACCTGTCGGGCATGTAGGTGGTGTTGGTGCCTTTTGGATGCAAATATCAGACATAGTATGGCTTGCTGTGCGATTAATGGTACTAACAGACCGTCCACGAAGTCTAGTCTCCCGTTTTTTCGGTGAGTGAAATGTTGTTATTATTTTAGCACCGTTAGCACTAATTACCGTGAGTCTGCTCCATAGAATGTATAAAGTATCGTCTGCTCACGACCGGCAACCGGGGCAACGTGTGCTGTTGACTTTTAGCGGGATATCGCCGCGAGTAGCATAGCATACGGTAGCATGTAGCCTAGCTTGGAAGCCTTCGTTAGCTTCGAGCTAGATGGGCGTGTTTCAGTAGCCATGCCCGCCTCAGCTCCAACCCTATGTCCATATTTGGATTAGCTGGGAGCGGGGCGAGGTAGACTGAGAGGATGTCGACGGTGGGAGTCGCTCATTTGGAGCTTCATTACGGCTCTTCACAAACCTATGGGTAACGTCACGGATACTACGATCATTATGTATACAGTCTATGTGGGCAACACACTGTAAGGCCTCTGATGAACACGCTGCTGCAGAGAGCCTCTTCACGGAGTACAGTATGTCTGTGGCTCCTCGTGCCTTCTTTGTGTTGCCACCTCCCTTTTAGCTTCAGTTTTATCAACATGTACTCACTTAAAGGCCTTCTGTTACGTCTCCCCTGTGTTCAGAGACTCAGAAAGTGTCAGCAGTAAAGGTTCTCTTTCCTCCTGATCCAAATGTGGAAAAAATAAGTGAGTAAGTTTTCTGGTTCATAAGTGACGTCATTTGTGGGTTGAACGGCATTAGCAACGTGCAACCACGGTAAGCCCCGCCCACGACAAGCCCCGCCCACCCTCTCACCTGAACCCCCTCCTAAATGAACCTGTGCAGCTCTGAGTCGGAAACACGTCCAGAAAGGGGCGTGGCCTGCAGCAGCTCATTAGCATTTAAAGCTACAGACACAGAATCAGCTGTTCAGGAGCAGGCTGAAACAGAGGGGGTTATGGGATGCTGCAATGATCCACTATCGTTATGCTTTCAGTGACCGTCTGCATTCCTAACATGTGATGAGTTGATCATTGAAGCCGTGAGACGCTGCTGGACTCGTCGCTGGGTATTATCTCCGCTGCCTCGGCCTGAACTTTAAACGCCCTTTGTCTCGTGCACTAATCTCTCCTGCAGCGTTATTAATCCTGATATCTCCCGAGAGGAGAGCCGGTTTGCATTTGCCAAACAAAGGCGAAACTTGTGTTGACTAAGTTCCAGCTACTGAGCGCGTAAGGCGGTGCGTGGGACAGAGCTGGTACCATCACAGTCACCTTGCTTCCTGCTCAGTGGAGATCACAGCGAGTGTGTTTGCAGTAAATCAGGCTTTATTTTGCATCTGTCATGCTCTCTGTGCAGCAGGTATCAGTGGGTGATGTTCCCTCACATGGCACGGGTTTATTTATACACCCTATATATTAATTCCTGCGGTGGATTGAAGCCATATTGGCAAAGGCCTGCCTTGATTCGCAGTGTCTTTGATCACATTCCTGCGTAAATACCCAGAGTTGTTCAGCCCTCAGCTTCCAAACGTGTGTTCAGATAAAAAGCTGCAGAAACAAACAGAAAAACGCACTCCAAAGAGTCTCCGAACACACTCTCTGTTCTGTCGTGTGGAGATCTCTGCAGGAGGAGGAAATTGGAAGCAGCGCTCTCCTTTCATCTCTCCACCTCCCCACTGACTCAAATTAGGAACACACACACACACACACACACACACACACACACACACACACACACACACACACACACACACCTTTTTCCCTCCACATCTGGTCTTTTCTCAGGCAGAAGATGCTTCCCGGTTGACCCCCGTCTCCCTGATGTGTGCACACCCCCCCTCATGAATACCGATGCACACAGAGTGTGTATCCTGCGTGTAAAGAGAAGTTCATACGTGTGTTTATGTGTTCAAAGCATCTCCCTTTGCGGGGGGTCTGGAGGTAGGTGTTGCTCGGATCATAAAAGCATGACTGGAGGCGACACGCTCGGAACAAAGAGGAGACCCTCCCCTCCGCGAAGACACTCAGCTCCAATCAAAGAAACAAAAGACGACGACCTGCTGGATTTCATGGGATTTGAGTCAGCAGCTTTTCTACAAATTCATTTCCTCTTAATGTCTGACAGGTCGCTGCACGCCTGTGAGCCCAGATACTGCAGAGCCCCTCCTCACCTCAGAGGCGCATCGCAGACTCATGTTTACTAAGGGAATAACACACATGAGGAGGTCTGAGTCTGGGGGCTCACAGCCTGTTTGGACATCATTTGACCCTCTAGAACCGAGCCTCGTCTCCGCCCGTCAACCTGTTTCCTGAAGGCTTCAGGAAGTCCCTAAAACATTTCCCTCAGTTTCAGTCACTAACTTTTAGCTCTGGAAAATAAACAGCTGTTGTAGAGGATAGCTGCTCATGGCTCCAGCATCTTGTAAATGATCACATATTGAGAGAGCGCTATCTCTTTGTTTGAAGTTAGAGCAGTCATCAAGGCTGAAAGGAAAACTAAAGGTAAGGAGGTGTTACACTACTCCGTAGCTATCCATCAATCCGACTCGTGATCTCCCAGAGGCTCGTGAACCTTTCGAGGTTCTCCGTGGGGATGTCGGATACTCAATGCAGTTCACCGTCCGATCAGTAGGCGTCGCTACGCAAGATGACCTCATCTCACCACGTCTGTCGTGAAAGTCGTTGACTGTTTACCTTCCGGCTCCGTTCCACACAGTGTGGCCAGGTATCTCTGTTATAGCACAGCCGATGTGTAACAAGCCTACAGTTACACTGACAGAAGAAACGGGCAGTTGTATTTATCACCAGTCTCTGGTCTGGATCTTTGCCGCTACATACATGACTAACGGTGCATCACGTTACATTGAAAGGGGAAATTCTAGTCGAACTTTGTTCTGTTTCTGTGGTCGGACAGGAGACAGGCTGAGGCTGAGGTGAGGCATGGACTACTGTTCCCTGCAACACTCATCCTAACCTTCAATGGACAAACAAAACTGTATCGGGACTGAAGCTGAGCATTTCTATAAAACAGTGATAAACTAGAGGTGGGAAATGACTGATGGACATGACGTCATTAGATGGTTATGCACATTAGGAGATGAAATGAATGATATTATGCAAAGGGAACTGTTGCAGTTTTGGTGTATTGTGAATGTATTCATTGTAGGCCAATATTCACTGGCCTATGAGTTATCTGCTACCTTATTTTAGGTTATTTATTTCATCAACTGCGACTGAGATTAGGTTTAATAGATTTTGAATAGAGGCCAATTTGAACTGGTCTCTACTGTTGTTCATTCCTCCTAAAAATGTCATTTTGATTTATTGATGTATAAATTTGATCTTGCGTTGCAAGACATCACCATGAATGTATTTAACACAAAGGTTATTATCTCAGGAGAAATATGAAGCAACCTATAAATAGGAACTCACTTTTCTAATAAATGATTTAATATGGAAAATCAGAAGCTGTACATTTAAAATAGAGAAAGTGACAATTGCAGATGTTGAATGTCTACTGGGTAAATGTAATGATAAACAGGTGTGGATCATTTAGACGGTACATTTCTTAGATATGATGCTGATTTGGTTGCAGAGCCTATCTGCTATATCATCAGTGTGAGTATTGAACATGTGTTTGCCCACAGGCGTGGAAAATAGCAAAAATGATTCCACTTGCAAAAAATCCAGCTGGACCATTTTCTGGTACAAATAGCCGCCCAATACGTTTGTGACCAGCACTAGGAAAGGTAATGGAGAGAATCATTTTTAACCAAATACAAAAACACTTTGAAGGTCACAATCTTAACACTGGTTACCAACACGCTTACCGGCCGGGCCATTCAACATGTACTGTTTAACACAGATGACCGGTGACTGGAAGGTGGAGGTAGATGATAGGAAGTTAGTGGGTGCAGTACTACCTGATTTTAGTTCTGCCTTTGATGTCGTTGATCATCCATTGTTGTTGCACAAGCTAAAACAATATGGTTTTAATCTGAATGCGCTGAGGTGGGTAGAACGTTACCTGACCAATCGATGTCAAACTGTTTTATTAATGGAAGTTTGTCAAAGATTAAGTCAGTCACTTGTGGAGTTCCTCAGGGTAGTTTTTGGGGCCACTTTTATTTTCTATGTTTACAAATGATCTACCATAAGTGCTACAAGAATCCAAAATTGTAATGTATGCAGATGACTCGACAATATATGGAGCAGCTTCATCTACAAGTGAGTCGAGTCACTGTATGAACAAGGATCTAGAACAGATCTCAGAGTGGGTCATAAATAATAGGTTAATGCTGGAAAAACTAAATCTTTAATAATAGGATCAAATCATCAGTTAAAAGGTGAACCTAAGTTGTCATTACATTTAAACCATATTGAAATTGAACATCGAACTCTGGATCAAGAATGATCTTGGTCTAAAGAAATTGATAATGTTGTATGTAAAATGGGAAGGGGTGTGTCACTTGTTAAAAGAATTGTAAAATATTTGCCAAAAGATGTCAGTAGACAAGTTCTAGATGCTTTGGTTCTGTCACAGCTTGATGACTGTTTTGTTATTTGGTCTAGTGCTGCAGAAAAAGATCTAGACAAACTACAAGTCGCTCAAAATAAGGCAGCACGATGTGCACTGCAGTGCTCCTACAGAACCAGAGAGACTGAAATGTTGGAGACCCTTAAATGGTTGAGTGTCAGACAGAGGTCCACTTACAGGAATATTACAGTGACACACTTACCTCATATATTATCACAGGTTTATATCGCAGTACACTCAACATAACTATCAAACAAGACATGCAATAGAAAGAAGGTTGGTATGACCCACATCTAGATCAAATATCAGACAGAAAACAGTCATGTTCAGAGCCATGGTCAGCTGGAACTCGTTACCAGTCCACATAATCCAGGAAAATTCTCAAGTACATTTTAAAAGGTTGCTCAAACATTCTATGAGCACTACAGAGTAACATGTAACTGCCTGTGGGTTGGCCTTGTGATGATGGCTAACTTCTGATGACCATTGTTCATTTGAGGAAATGAGTTGTTCTATTTTGCTTTTAGTTTTGTTTACTGTTTGTTTTGTGTGTGTGTGAGGACCCCAGGAAGAATAGCCAACGCTTATGCTAGTGCTAATGGGGATCCTAATAGAATGAGAACAAGACAGGATGTCAGACAGTAGTGAGGGCCGTACTCACATGGTGTTTGATTCTCATTTGGTTCCCCGTACTTTTCCTCCGTGTTGAGTGCGCAGGATCTCATGAGCATCCCATCATGGTGTGATTCTGCAGCAGCGTCACAGAGGGCGTCGCTCAGTGGGAACCAGTAAGAGGTACAGGGTTTAACCCCCCAGCGTCTGCATGTCATTCTGCGGGCAACAGAAGAGAGAAAACATCAAATCTCTGACGTCTCACGGAGGAGTCGTGGAATGGGTGGCATTAATTGCAGCTCTTGTTCTCTCGGTGCCGCGGCTCTATAGAACCGACGCTCCTCGGCTGACGCTCTCTGAAGACGAGCGGTTTTGTTCAGCAGGGGAGAAATCGCTCAGACAACAAGCGGACATCGATCGTGCTGCAGAGGGACGGGAGGCTGCTCACATTAAGATGCTCTCAGAACGTCCAGAGACGCTTCTTAAACAGGACTCTTTATTCTCTAATCAAAGCCTCACTGCCCTTCACTCACATCGATTCAAACCCTCACGCTCTTTGTCAAACCTGTTCCAATAATTTACCACTTTGAGATGTGACAACAATCTCGCAGCAGAAAAGGATTTATAAAAAGAGATCACTCGATAAAAAGTAGTGCATCAACGGTTAAGCTCCTCTTCCTACAGAGCACTAAATGGAAAGACACCATCTTTTACCCCCTATTGACCCTCTAAGGCAGGGGGGTCCAGACTGCTCCCACTGAGGGCCACAAGCAGAAAATATAGGAAGGTCTGGGCCCCTCACTAGAGGTTCACTGCCTCATGAGTTATACGTTTCAGAATCAATCAAATGTAAATTATTCTTTAAGAATCATCTCCGCTCTCCTGCGGGGTCACTGTGTCCTGTTAGCAGCTTGTCCCTTAAACCAGGAGCTCAGAGTGATTGTAATGAGGGGAAACATGGAGGGTCTGTTTCCAGCGGGTTATGGGAAGAAGTTATTGGGCTTTTTTGATCAAATAAGATTTGTTATAAAGTTTGAAACGTGGGCTCTCATTAACACATGAATGCTACTGAGTAATGTCAGGGTACAGTTTGGACACCCCGGCCTTATTAAGGAAAGTCAGAATTTTGAGATTTTCAGCAAAATTCAACATTTTTGGAAAAATACAGAATTTTAAGGAAAACGTTTGAGTAATGTCGGCTGTGATGGGGATCAGATCCCTGGGCGTCTCGGCTGTGATGGGGATCAGATCCCCGGGCCTCTCGGCTGTGATGGGGATCAGATCCCCGGGCCTCTCGGCTGTGATGGGGATCAGATCCCCGGGCCTCTCGGCTGTGATGGGGATCAGATCCCCGGGCCTCTCGGCTGTGATGGGGATCAGATCCCTGGGCCTCTCGGCTGTGATGGGGATCAGATCCCTGGGCCTCTCGGCTGTGATGGGGATCAGATCCCTGGGCCTCTCGGCTGTGATGGGGATCAGATCCCTGGGCGTCTCGGCTGTGATGGGGATCAGATCCCTGGGCCTCTCGGCTGTGATGGGGATCGGATCTCCACAGAAGTGCTCAGCATTTATTCTGTTCTGAAGCTGAAATGAAGTCTCCCTCCTGTCTTACTCACAGCTGCTCCTCCAGTGATGCAGCTCTCCAGCTCCTCATTGGTGTTGCATTGGGTTAATGTGGACATATGTACCGCGTGAAACAGGACGAATCAGTCTCCTAGCAACTGCTTCAATAGCATACCCATGTTGATGTGAAGCTTTTAAAGAAGTCACAAAAGAGTCTGAGGCGATTCCCTGTGAGGTCTTCTCATTAAATCATGTTGTGTTCCTGAGAGACTCCAGATCTCCAGAGGGAGTTCATCCCAACGAGACGAAGGCCCTCAGGAACTAATTACTGCCTCCTGATCAATACAGAGAGGACAGAAGGGATGTGGAGCGGCTGTATAACAATAAAAGGAGCAATTCTCCCTGTGTATTTATCTGTTGTTCGGATGTTTCAGAAGTCCTACCTTTATTTATATCAAAGGGACCACCTTTCAGCTGAACGGACATGCTTTATATATTCTGGTTTGTTTCTCAATAAATCAGATCCTTTGGTTTTGTGTTTGATGTCCCGTGTGGAACAAAAAGTCGAGGTCAGGCCTTGTTACCTCTTTTGTTACGTGCATCAAAAGTGAAGGTGAGATCAATGAACCACATGTTACGTACGTTCTTACCTAGCATCACGTCCGGATTTTAGGCTACACCAAAGTGACTTCACCAAACCAAACTTTTGAGTGAGTACGTCTATACTGGAAGTTTGCTTTCAAATACTGAAAGCAAGTATGTAGTCCAAGCTCCCCACCCTCCCTGACACTACAGAGGGAGCGGATGTTTTTCTAAATGGTTTTTATTGTCCGTTTGTTTAGAAGAGAATCCCATCCACCACGAGGCTTCTGTCCTCCTGCTGCTTCCTCTCTGTGGTGGGTATAACTCCGGTTGAGTGGGGGTGTGTCAGGTGCTGCACTGAGATTATACAGCACAATTATACAGTGAAAAAATACACACATACACACACACACACACACACACACACACACACACACATTCCCAGTGGCTCTTCATCTCCTTATAATGAAGTTCCTAAAGACTCAGATTAAAGTATAAACTGTGAGTCCCTGAAGACGCTCCTGATTATGGAAACAAACACAAACGGCTCCGCAGGACTCCGACATCTTCACACGGTTGTTTTTAAATCGGTGTGTGTGTGTGTGTGTGTGTGTGTGTTCTATTTCAAGTCTCCAGCAGGATAGCATGCTTTCCTCCTGCTAATAAGGCTCTCATCTCAACACTGGGAGGTTAAGAGATGGTAATGCAGCCCTGTGTGTGTGTGTGTGTGTGTGTGTGTGTGTGTGTGTGTGTGTGTGTGTGTGTGTGTGTGTGGTCCCCACATGGTGACCTAGGACAGCGTGGACACACACACACACACACACACACACACACACACAGCTGGAGGTACTTATCTGTGACCCCTGTCAGAGCAGAGCTAGCTTTCAGTTTCAGAAGCGTTGTGAGGCTCAAAATGAGATAAGTGAGCGCGCCTCGGTTTGTAGAGCGCTATATTTACGTCTCCATCCTGACAGCGTGACGGGACGTCTGCAGCTCTGAGACATTTCCTGCACACACAGAGAGTTCACGTCTGCAGAGGAGTGGCTGACATTTATTCTCTCTGCAAAACATTCATTTTCATGCAAATCTGAAGAACTGCAAGAACATGTTTACTTTCACTTTCTACTTCTTCCCGACCCTACCTGTATTCAACAGCTTTGAAACTAACAGGGTGCATGATAGGATAAGGGGCGGGACAGCTAAGTGGTTGACCAATCACAACAGAGCCGGCCAGCTAACCACTCAGAGCAGCTCTGGTTTCAGACAGAGGGTGGAAGGAGGAGCTGCAGCTCAGGCAGGATGAGAAAGAGCTTTCTGAATCATTTCTGTGAATGCAAAAGTGCTCATCATGCCTTATTATTCTGACTCAACTGTGAGCTCTAGTTTCAGTCCTGAGAGCGTCAGGAGTGACCTCCGCTGTCAGAGGGAAGGTCTCCCCTCCTGTGGTTCCTGTTACACCTTACATTGATTCTGTGTGTGTCCACTGGCGGACAGTAAACAGCTCTTCTCTCAGAGATCATCCGTCCCCGAAAACAGAGACGTGTTCAGAGCAGCAGCAGATAATCCCAGGAGATTTAAATGGACTTTATTTATAGCTGCAGTCAAAACACGTGGTCCGATTTCAAGCAACAATCACAAGGTATTTCTGACCAACGTATAGATTTCCAACCGGACAGCTTTGGTGTTGCAGAATGTGCTCTGGTGTATCAGGGGGCATGTGTGGACACAGAGGGATTTAATATAAGGGTGGTAAAAACAGTCCTTAAATTAGTGGTACTGCCCAATCACTGCAACAAAAAAATGGGACAGGTTAAAAAGCTCTGTTCACACGTACCAGAACAGCTCTATCAGTCCCACAGATGTTGGCCCACAGGTTCCCATGCTGCTCCCGAGGTTAACCTCTGGAGTCGATGTTACGAGGCTGGAGCTAAGGAGCGATTTCTCTGGGTTGCACCACGAAAATGGAGCATTTTCAGCCTTTTGTTTTCAGTCTGATTTGTGGTTTTGGTTTGAGTTAGCAGGACATCCCAAAGGGTCGTTCCTACGGGCCGGTTGTGCGAGAATGAAATGCAAACTGAGACGGAGGAAGCTCTTTGAGCAGCTGCGTGCACCTCAGAATACATGCATTCAAACCTCTCCTCACTGTGTATTAACCTCCTCTTCCACCTTTCCACACATCCTCCAGCAAACCCCAGTGTGTGTTCCTGTGTGTGTGCTGAGAGACTGTAAGCTATTTATACTGCAGTGGGATTGATTTTATTCGATAGAGGAGCGTAACAATTTAGAGATCCAGCGTGGAGGAACCTGTCAGGCTCAGATAAGCTATAGAAAAAGAAGAGGTGAGAGAAACGAGGGAAAAATAACGACAAATGTTGGCGTTCCTCTTTAGAACGCAGCATCATCTAGAGATCAATAGAATCCCTGCAGCTGCAGAAGACGGAGGGTTGAATATGTGTTCAGTGTTTAATGTCAGCGTTCAGCCTAGCTTAGCACAAAGACTGACATGTTAGCCTGTAGATGAATTATTAAACATCCTTAAAGAAATCTGCTTTTATCTCAAGACTTGGTTCTGAAGTTCATTTCCTGCAAAAAAACACTTTTTTACAAATTTCTGGAATTTTTTCTAGATGTCAACTTTTCAGAATTTCAGATTCTTTTTCAATATCTCGCTTTTTCTGACAATTCGAGAGACACTTTTTAAATCGTCTCATTGTCTCCTCATTGTCTCCTCATGATCTCCTCATTGTCTCCTCATTGTCTCCTCATGATCTCCTCATTGTGTCCTCATTGTCTCCTCATTGTCTCCTCATGATCTCCTCATTGTCTCCTCATTGTCTCCTCATGATCTCCTCATTGTGTCCTCATTGTCTCCTCATTGTCTCCTCATGATCTCCTCATGATCTCCTCATTGTCTCCTCATTGTCTCCTCATTGTCTCTCATTGTCTCCTCATTGTCTCCTCATGATCTCCTCATTGTGTCCTCATTGTCTCCTCATTGTCTCCTCATGATCTCCTCATGATCTCCTCATTGTCTCCTCATTGTCTCCTCATTGTCTCCTCATTGTCTTTTCATGATCTCCTCATTGTCTCCTCATTGCTCCTCATTGTCTCCTCATTGTCTCCTCAGGATTCCCCTCATTGTGCCCCTCTTTGTTTTATTTTTCCTCTTGTCCCCCTCATTGTCTCCTAGATTTCGATCCCCTTTGTTCCCCTCATTGCCCCTTCTTGTCTTCCATTGTCTCCCATTGCTTAATTGTTCCTCAATTCCTAGATCTCCTCTTTGTCTTTCTTTTTCCCCCTAGGGTTCTCATTTTTCCCCCTAGTCCCCCTATGATTCCTCTTTGTTTTTCATGATCCCTCTTGTTCCTTTGTCCCTATTTTTCCCCCATGACTCTCAGTCTCTCATTGTTCCCCTCATTTCTCCTCATGATCTCCTTTTTTTGTTCCTCTTTGTCTTCTCATTGCCTCTCTTGTCTCCTTTGTCTCCTCAGATCTCCTCATGGTCTCTATTGTTCCTATGATCTCCCATTTTCCTATGTTTTTCCCTCTTTTCCCCTTTCATTGTCTTCTCTTGCCCCCTCATTTTTTCCTAATTGTCTCCTATATCCCTTTGTTCTCATTGTCCCCTCTGTCTCTCATTGTTCCTCTGATTCCTCATGTTCCTATTGTTCCTCATTGTCTCCTCTTGCCCCTTATTTTTCCCCCTATGTTTTCCCCTCATTGTTCCTTGATCCCTCTTTTTCCCCTCTTGTCCTCTGTCCCCTCATTTTTTCCCCCTATGATCCCCTTTGCTCCCATTGCCCCCTCATTGCCCCTCTTTGTTTTTTGTGTCTTTTTTCCCCCTCTTGTTTTATGATTTCCCTTGTTTTTTGTCTTTCATTGCCCCCTTTGGTCCCCTCATTGTCCCTCAGATTCTCATTGTTCCTCTTTGTTCTCATATTCCTCATTGTTCTCATGATCTCCTCATTTTTCCCCTCTTTGTTTCATTTTTTCCCCTCATTGTCTTTTCATGATGTCTCATTGTCTCTCATTTTTCCCCTCAGTCCTCTGATCTCCTCTTTTGTCCCCTTTTGTTCCTCATTTTTTCCCTCATTGTTCTCGATCTCTCATTGTCTCTTCTTTTTCCCTCTTTTTCCCCTATTGTTTTCTTTGTTTTATTGTTTCTTGTTCTCATTGTTCCATTGTCCCCCATGATTCCTCATGATCTCCTCTTTGTTTTTCTGATTTCCTATTTTTTATTTCTCTCATTGTCCCTTTTTTGTTCCCATTGTTCCTCATTTTTTTTCTGATGTTCTTGTCCCCCTTTGTCTTTCATGTTCCCCTCATTGTTTCTTGTCTTCTCTTCCCTTTTTGTCTTTCTTCCCTCCTCTTGTTCCCCTTTTGTCTCTTTTTGTCTCCTATTTTTCCCCCATGATTTTTTGTTTAGATCTCCTATTTTTCCCCCATTTTTCCCCTCTTGTTTTTTCATGATTTTCCATTGTCCCCTCTTTTTTCCCCTCATGATTCCTATGATTCCTTTGTCTCTCATTGTTCTCATGTTTTTTATGATCCCCCTCTTTGTCTTTTATGATGTCTTTGCCCCCTTTTGTCTTATTGTTCCTAAATTGTTTTTATTCTTTTCCCCCTTTTTCTGGGCCCAACCAAGTGGTTCCTATCTTTCCTTTTGATTTTCTTTTCAAACTCCAGATTTGTTTTCCAAATTTGAATTTCCGACTATTTCTTCAAAATCAAAATCTCCACATTTTGAAAAGTTTCTGAACTTCTTCTTGAACTGCAGACTTTTTCAGTAAATCCCCAAATCTTATTCCAAACAAACAGTGATGTAAAGTAACGGAGTACAAGAACACCTTCATGTGTCATCGTTACAGTAAAGCTGCACACACACACACACACACACACACACACACACACACACACACACACACACACACACACAGATGATTGCTCGTGTTATCAGTGTTGAAACAGACAAATCAATCCCGCCCTGACAGAAACACAATTAGTCGCTTTATTAGCTACGTGTAGACCTCGATCTGGAGGGGGAGTCAAGTACCCGCAAATAAATGCTCGTGTGTGTGTGTGTGTGTGTGTGTGTGTGTGTGTGTGTGTGTGTGTGTGTGTGTGTGTGTGTGTGTGTGTGTGTGTGTGTGTGTGTGTGTGTGTTTAATATGGAGAGTGGGGACAGGGGTGAAGATTGATTGTCCTGATTAAAACTGTGAATTAGAGGATCAGCGCTTGTTGACTGTAATGAGGGTTTGAGAATCTTAAGGCCTCACACACACACACACACACACACACACACACACACACACACACACACACACACACACACACACACACACAGACACACACAGAGTGAAGGAAGTACATCAGACATAAATCTTTGAGCACATATAAATATACAAACTTGTCAGTCTCTTCTGTTGTGTTGATCTTATTGTGCTGATAGTTAAGTGTGTGTGTGTGTGTGTGTGTGTGTGTGTGTGTGTGTGTGAGGGTTAGCCATTGATTTTACCCTCTGCAGATTGTAAAGGTAAACTCAGCTGGACCAGAGAGGGAGGAATGAGAGGATGGATGAGGATTATCACACACACACACATATGAAATCGATGGGTAGAGGGACATCGCCCTGAAGACTGATTGTTTCCAGCCCAGATGCAGAAGGAGAGAAAATAGCTTTGCTATTGAATCAACAGAAACCTGCTGCTCCCTTATCACCTGAGTGTGTGTGTGTGTGTGTGTGTGTGTGTGTGTGTGTGTGTGTGTGTGTGTGTGTGTGTGTGTGTGTGTGTGTGTGTGTGTGTGTGTGTGTGTGTGTGTGTGTGTGTGTGTGTGTGTGTGTGTGTGTGTGTGTAGCGGGGAATTATCAATCAGAACCGTCAGACACTTTCTAATGAGGCTGCAGCTCCATATTTTCTTTCTCACGCTGATAATTCCCTCTCATCTCAGCGAGGAGGAATTTATCTCATCAAAACAAAAGCTGCTGTCTCGTCTGCGCTCAGTGTTCACAGCACACGCATCACATGTTCCCGCCGGATGCGCTCATGTTTATTCATACTTGTGGCATCTCAGTTAATAAACATGTGGAGATGTAGTGCTCATTTTAGTACGGAGGCCGACAGGTGCAACAAGGACCCAGCCCTCTTCCATCAGGAGGAGCAGCTTCAGAGAGGATAGAAGGAGACTAGGGGACACTAAAGAGAGACGCACACAGCTGGAGACCAGGGGACACTAAAGAGAGACGCACACAGCCGGAGACCAGGGGACACTAAAGAGAGACACACACAGCTGGAGACCAGGGGACACTAAAGAGAGATGCACACAGCTGGAGACCAGGGGACACTAAAGAGAGACACACACAGCTGGAGACCAGGGGACACTAAAGAGAGACGCACACAGCCGGAGACCAGGGGACACTAAAGAGAGACGCACACAGCTGGAGACCAGGGGACACTAAAGAGAGACGCACACAGCCGGAGACCAGGGGACACTAAAGAGAGACGCACACAGCTGGAGACCAGGGGACACTAAAGAGAGACACACACAGCTGGAGACCAGGGGACACTAAAGAGAGACGCACACAGCTGGAGACTAGGGGACACTAAAGAGAGAAGCACACAGCTGGAGACCAGGGGACACTAAAGAGAGATGCACACAGCTGGAGACTAGGGGACACTAAAGAGAGAAGCACACAGCTGGAGACCAGGGGACACTAAAGAGAGACACACACAGCTGGAGACCAGGGGACACTAAAGAGAGACGCACACAGCTGGGACCGGAGCGCTGGGTGTCTTTACACGCTTCAGACATGTATTTATCCTGTGAATAAGGCAACATGAATCCAGGGTTATCTCTGAATGCGACCCCCCACGGAGAGGCTCACCTCTGAACGTCCCTCTGATTGCTCCTCTGAACTTCCTGCTCCGCTGACTGACCTCTGCTATCTTGGCTTTCACATTCAAGTACAGCCCCCACTAGAGGAGGCGATTATAATTAATGCTGATTAACGAGGTGCAGTCCGGGGACACGTCAACGACAGAGTGATTGGACGACATCAGGAGGGGACAATTACAGACGCCGTGGTTAGAGGAGGATTCAGCGCCGGGTGTGAAGGAAAGTTAGGCCAGAGGTTAACGCTCCGTTTAAACCGTCTCAATTATCAGAACCAGTGGCCCTGAGTGTGCAGGGAAGTCAATGGGCCGAGGAAACACACAATCAATACAAAGAGCCTCTTAGTGCCGGAAAGACAGAGGGCAGAACGAGGATGAAGTTACACGTTTAAAAAGGTCATCTTTGTTGCGACAAACTTGAAATTTCTGTGCATAACTCTGAGATTTCACTGAGTGAGTTGAGGCTCTAGCTGCTGAGAGCTTAGCTTCCCACCCCCCCCCCGCAGGCGAGACTGAACGAAACGTCAGACTGACTCATCGATGTGAGACTCCAGATTCAGCAGATTCATATACCTCTATATTAATAAGAAACACAGGACTTATTGCACTGCTGTTTGTCTGTTTACGTGAAGTATTGAAGAGGTTCACGACCAAAAGTACATTTTAGACATGACGATCATCATGGGGGAAGAAAGGCAGCACCCAGTAAAGAGAGTCTGAACGGTCTAAAGGTGGGACACACAACTCTGAACAGAAGTAATCCACCGGGCGAACACAAGGAATAATCCGGAAAGACGGAAAGCTGAACGACCTTTGGAGAGTCAGTGACAACGGACGGACAGACAGACACCGCTGGAGAGGACAGGTAAAGACACCGGGGTTCAGTTTGAATTGTCAGGTTTACTTACAGGTTCCTGATGGAGGGAAATGAACCTCAGGGTTTCTGATTCTCTAGAGGAGAGGAAAGGAGCACTGGACCCTCCTTAGGAAACACTGGACCCTTCTTAGGAAGCACTGGACGCTCCTTAGGAAGCACTGGACGCTCATTAGGAAGGACTGGACCATCCTTATGAAGCACTGGACGCTCCTTAGGAAGCACTGGACGCTCCTTAGGAAGGACTGGACCCTCCTTAGGAAGGGCTGGACCATCCTTAGAAGCACTGGACCCTCCTTAGGAAGGACTGGACCATCCTTATGAAGCACTGGACGCTCCTTAGGAAGCACTGGACGCTCCTTAGGAAGGACTGGACCCTCCTTTAGGAAGGACTAGACCCTCCTTAGGAAGGGCTGGACCATCCTTAGAAGCACTGGACGCTCCTTAGAAAGGACTGGACTCTCCTTAGGAAGCACTGGACGCTCCTTAGGAAGGACTGGACTCTCCTTAGGAAGGACTGGACCCTCCTTAGGAAGGACTGGACCCTCCTTAGGAAGCACTGGACCCTCCTTAGGAAGGACTGGACCCCCCTTAGGAAGGACTGGACCCTCCTTAGGAAGGACTGGACCATCCTTAGGAAGGACTGGACCCTCCTTTAGGAAGGACTGGACCATCCTTAGGAAGGACTGGACCCTCCTTTAGGAAGGACTGGACCCTCCTTAGGAAGGACTGGACCCTCCTTTAGGAAACACTGGACCCTCCTTTAGGAAGGACTGGACCATCCTTAGGAAGGACTGGACCCCCCTTAGGAAGGACTGGACCCTCCTTAGGAAGGACTGGACCATCCTTAGGAAGGACTGGACCCTCCTTTAGGAAACACTGGACCCTCCTTTAGGAAGGACTGGACCCTCCTTAGGAAGCACCGGACCCTCCTTTAGGAAGGACTGGACCCTCCTTAGGAAGGACTGGACCCTCCTTTAGGAAACACTGGACCCTCCTTTAGGAAGGACTGGACCCTCCTTAGGAAGCACTGGACCCTCCTTAGGAAACACTGGACCCTCCTTTAGGAAACACTGGACCCTCCTTTAGGAAGGACTGGACCCTCCTTAGGAAGGACTGGACCTTCCTTTAGGAAACACTGGACCCTCCTTTAGGAAGGACTGGACCCTCCTTAGGAAGCACTGGACCCTCCTTTAGGAAGGACTGGACTCTCCTTAGGAAACACTGGACCCTCCTTTAGGAAGGACTGGACTCTCCTTAGGAAGCACTGGACCCTCCTTTAGGAAGCACTGGACCCTCCTTTAGGAAGCACTGGACCCTCCTTTAGGAAGCACTGGACCCTCCTTTAGGAAGCACTGGACCCTCCTTTAGGAAGCACTGGACCCTCCTTAGGAAGCACTGGACCCTCCTTTAGGAAAGGAAAGGAGAACGTGTGCTGTCCCACGATACCTTGAGGACGCAACATCCAGTCATTCCCTAACCCCTCACATCTTTCCCTGAGGTGACGGAATAGTGGTTAGGAAACACACAGGAGCTCGAGCGCTACCAAGGTCAGCCAGGTGAGGAGCCACAGGGAGAAGAGAGGAAGAAAGAGAGAGAGGGAAAGACAACACACCCACAAAGCCTCCCTGACAGACGGTACAGGTGTTTAAAATAAGAGTAGCTGGAGAGAGGAGCAGGTATTCAGTCAGACGGACAGAGCCAGGGCCTCCAGCTCTTCACTGATACCGGGATGTCTCCTTGATTACAGCGGCTGACGGGGCCCCTGAAGGCAGCACAGCGTCATTAACTCACACAGACCCTCAAATAACCCTGTACTGTATCTGAGGTCTTTGAACGCCTCGTACAGCAGACGCTTTGTTCCTTTAATAAAGATGGAATTATATCTGGATCCAATATCCACTCGCGTCTCATCACGCCGGCTTAATCACATCGGGTGGAAACCAAATCTAATCTCACATCAGGTTCAATTAAAAGTGAACGCACAATCTACTTTACCTTTTGACCAAACGCAGGAAGATTCTCTGCTCTCTAGGATTTTCAGATCTGTGCTTCGAGGAAATGTAGTTTTTACCAGGATGATACGGAGGCCCACAGGTGCCAAACTCCTCCAGCGGGAGAAACAAAAACACAAATCTCTACGCCTTCACGAGGACTTTCACATCCATCCTGACTGTTGTTCTCAGGGCGCTCACCTCTGACCTGTGTGTGTGTGTGTGTGTGTGTGTGTGTGTGTGTGTGTGTGTGTGAAGGAGGGGGAGGGGAGACGAGGAGGGGGTTAGTGTGAGTGTGTGGGCCCTTCTGATCGATGCCTTCAGGTGTTATGGGAATCGTGGCTATCACAGCTGCCGATAAGGAATGATTGGCAAATCAAGAAGTCTCCACCTGAGGCGAGAAGCATGCACACAAACACACACACACACACACACACACACACGTCTCTGTGTACCTGAGTGTGCAGGTTTAAGTGTGTGTCCGTCACTTCCTGTCTCCATGTGTCACCGTTAACTGGACCCCCGGCCGACGGCAGCCATTAGGGTAAATACTTCCTGTCTGAGCGGTCGTTGTGGATACAGAGCAGCTTTAAACGTGCCTCTGAAAGCTCTGTGACTGCTGGGTAATTACAGCTCACACACACACACACACACACACACACACACACACACACACACACACACATACACACACACACACACACACACACACACACACACAGCACGGGGTAAAAGCAGTCTGAATATTTCAAATACCTCCGCTGGAACCCGGAGGAGTCTTTATTCTGGAGATACAGGAAGCTTATTAACCAGAATTTTGTTGATTGACATGTAGCCCCCCCCCATCCTCCTCCTCACCCCTCCATCACCGGGCCCCTTCCTCCCTCACAGACCTGCTCCAGCACCAGCCTCCCTCCCACAGCCTCCGCTCCTCAGACCTCCTCTCGCTCCCTCAGAGGGCCAAGCTCAGGACCCGGGGGGAGTCAGAGCCTTCTCAGATGCTGCCCCCTCCCTCTGGACCCCACTCCCCAAATATTGCACCAATCTCACCAGATCTAAACTGTCCTTTTCAGACCGGCCTTTAGTCTGTAATTAATGTTGTGTTTCACATACAGTTCAAAGTCTGAATGAAGTTAATATTATCACTATTAAAGTGAGGATGAACATCATGTTCCTGTCTTTATGCAATGGCACCAAGTCAAATACAAAGGATCACTTACTCAAGTCTCTCCTTCTAAAATGTAAGGCGCTCTACTTCTACTGGGCGAAGACCACAGGGACTTGGCTTGAGATCCAGTTCAAGTCCCTAAAGACCAAGGTGTACCGAGGTGGAGTCTCAGGGTATTTAAAATGTGTCTTTAAATCACCTTTTAGATGTACTCGTTATAGCATGGCACACATCAAACTACTCAGGATGGTCCCCTGAGAGCGCTGTGAGATCACCACCTCTGAAGCTGATCAGGACACTTTCAAGTTTGAGCTTTGAGTGAAATAGTTGTCTATCAGTTTCTCCACAGCACCGACCCCTTCCTCCCCGACTCCTTCAGGACCGTGGTTTTCCTCCAGACCTCCTCCCTGGTTTCTGAACCCGCTCCTCTTGATCACAAAAGTTTTTCCGTGGTCTTAAAAGACTTTTTAATCAGCCGCCTGTTAAACGCCTCTCAGACGTGATCACTTCACCTCTGCTCACATTAAGGTAAGCTGTAATTTCACTGATTAAATAACCAGGAGGTTCTGATTGTGGAGGAACTCCTCACTGGGAGAAGAGTGGGACTCAGAGAGTGTGTGTGTGTGTGTGTGTGTGTGTGTGTGTGTGTGTGTGTGTGTGTGTGTGTTCGCATCAACTATTTTTCTCGACGTGCCTCCAGCAAATTCACTAGGTTAGCTACGTTACCTAGCTAGCTCACAGCAGATGTGCAGAAGGAGTCATGTGATCACTTTGTTAAGACCAGAAAACATTTCAGGTGCGTCTCTCTTTAGTGTCCCCTGGTCTCCAGATGTGTGCGTCTCTCTTTAGTGTCCCCTGGTCTCCAGCTGTGTGCGTCTCTGTTTAGTGTCCCCTGGTCTCCAGCTGTGTGCGTCTCTCTTTAGTGTCCCCTGGTCTCCAGCTGTGTGCGTCTCTCTTTAGTGTCCCCTGGTCTCCAGCTGTGTGCGTCTCTGTTTAGTGTCCCCTGGTCTCCAGCTGTGTGCGTCTCTCTTTAGTGTCCCCTGGTCTCCAGATGTGTGCGTCTCTCTTTAGTGTCCCCTGGTCTCCAGCTGTGTGCGTCTCTCTTTAGTGTCCCCTGGTCTCCAGCTGTGTGCGTCTCTCTTTAGTGTCCCCTGGTCTCCAGCTGTGTGCGTCTCTCTTTAGTGTCCCCTGGTCTCCAGATGTGTGCGTCTCTCTTTAGTGTCCCCTGGTCTCCAGCTGTGTGCGTCTCTCTTTAGTGTCCCCTGGTCTCCAGCTGTGTGCGTCTCTCTTTAGTGTCCCCTGGTCTCCAGCTGTGTGCGTCTCTCTTTAGTGTCCCCTGGTCTCCAGCTGTGTGCGTCTCTCTTTAGTGTCCCTGGTCTCCAGCTGTGTGCGTCTCTCTTTAGTGTCCCCTGGTCTCCAGCTGTGTGCGTCTCTCTTTAGTGTCCCTGGTCTCCAGCTGTGTGCGTCTCTCTTTAGTGTCCCCTGGTCTCCAGCTGTGTGCGTCTCTCTTTAGTGTCCCCTGGTCTCCAGCTGTGTGCGTCTCTGTTTAGTGTCCCCTGGTCTCCAGCTGTGTGCGTCTCTCTTTAGTGTCCCCTGGTCTCCAGATGTGTGCGTCTCTCTTTAGTGTCCCCTGGTCTCCAGCTGTGTGCGTCTCTCTTTAGTGTCCCCTGGTCTCCAGCTGTGTGCGTCTCTCTTTAGTGTCCCCTGGTCTCCAGCTGTGTGCGTCTCTCTTTAGTGTCCCCTGGTCTCCAGATGTGTGCGTCTCTCTTTAGTGTCCCCTGGTCTCCAGCTGTGTGCGTCTCTCTTTAGTGTCCCCTGGTCTCCAGCTGTGTGCGTCTCTCTTTAGTGTCCCCTGGTCTCCAGCTGTGTGCGTCTCTCTTTAGTGTCCCCTGGTCTCCAGCTGTGTGCGTCTCTCTTTAGTGTCCCCTGGTCTCCAGCTGTGTGCGTCTCTCTTTAGTGTCCCCTGGTCTCCAGCTGTGTGCGTCTCTCTTTAGTGTCCCCTGGTCTCCAGCTGTGTGCGTCTCTCTTTAGTGTCCCCTGGTCTCCAGCTGTGTGCGTCTCTCTTTAGTGTCCCCTGGTCTCCAGCTGTGTGCGTCTCTGTTTAGTGTCCCCTGGTCTCCAGCTGTGTGCGTCTCTCTTTAGTGTCCCCTGGTCTCCAGATGTGTGCGTCTCTCTTTAGTGTCCCCTGGTCTCCAGCTGTGTGCGTCTCTCTTTAGTGTCCCCTGGTCTCCAGCTGTGTGCGTCTCTCTTTAGTGTCCCCTGGTCTCCAGCTGTGTGCGTCTCTCTTTAGTGTCCCCTGGTCTCCAGCTGTGTTCTGAACTGAGTTTCTATATCTGTGTGAAAGACAGGTTGATAGTAACGCAGCATGAACAAATGAAGTACTAAGTTCAGAAAATGTAAAATCATCGCTGAATTCAGAAGAGCAATAACACCATGGAGATTGTTAAAAGTACCGTGACGACCGGTGGTGTGTGTGAGAGTCTGTCTCCTGTCTCCTGCTTCCTGTCTCCTGCTTCCTGTCTCCTGTCTCCTGCTTCCTGTCTCCTGTCTCCTGCTTCCTGTCTCCTGTCTCCTGCTTCCTGTCTCCTTTCTCCTGCTTCCTGTCTCCTATCTCCTGCTTCCTGTCTCCTGCTTCCTGTCTCCTGTCTCCTGCTTCCTGTCTCCTTTCTCATTTCTCCTGCTTCCTGTCTCCT
>NC_086356.1:603361-613361 GCF_036324505.1 Eleginops maclovinus
TGCTGCTGGCTGACTTTATTCGGTCGTGTGACCAATCACTTCCACCGTGACGACTTTTATGTGTTGTGACAGGAAGGAGATGTTTGTGTTACAGGAAGTCAGTTAATTGCTGTAATCCTCCCCGCGGGCTGAAGGCTATCGTTAGAGACGCAGAGGCTTCACGGTCTGATGCCCGTCACCTGAGATCCGTTAAACCCACCGCCGCTCCTGAGTCTAATACAGCTCATATATGCAAAATAAAACCTGTAATATGTACTGCAGTACTCCAATATATCTACTCTGACACATGTACTGTAATATATCCAATATAACTCTGATATTTACTGCACCTCTTCTGTAACACGCTGATACTTCTACTAACCAGCTAACTGAGGGGGGTCGGACCCCTTGTGGGGATGCTACCTGGGCTGAGGTGTTCCAGGCACTGGGAGGAGACAGAGATGCAGACCCAGGACCAGTGGAGGGGTCACATCTCCCCGCTGGACTGGGAGCGCCTTGGAGCCCCCCAGTCAGATCTGTGGCCGGGGAAAGCCAAGTTTGGGGCACTCTACTGGAGCGGATACCTCCACGACCTGGAAGGATGTACTATGATATACTGAATGTACTCGAATACTCCAACACATCGACTTTATTCTCTAATATAAACTGTAAACCATCTAAAATGGCTTTATGACTTAATTCTCGACTTATTTATTAACAACCTTACAGTTTTATTTACCACGTCGTCGTTTTTTGACATTTGTATCTTCTCCTCAACACTTAGACTTTTAGAATAAAGATAATGAAAGATAAATAAATATGAACAAAAGTGCATTTAGAGACGAGGCTGATATGTGTTCAGGTATTCAGTCTTTCACCTGGTGAGAAAACGTGTGTGTGTGTGTGTGTGTGTGTGTGTTTGGAGGAGGGGTTTCTAGGTTTTCTCTCAGTGTTTCTCGCACACTGAGTTTGCTGAAGGAGACACGAGAAGACGCACGAGGCAGCTGGATTAAAGCGGCATCACGGGGAGCTTTACGCGTGCCATTACGCACCAGACAGGGATATAATTAAAGACAAATCACATATCTGAATATCACTGCGGAGGGGGGAGGAGAGGAGCGAGAAAGTTGGAGTACCGCGGAGTCATCGCACCTGGATGTTTACGATCAGCGGAGGAAAGTGTTTTTTTTGGAGCCTCACACACCGGGGAAACATGCGGTCCCTCCCGGGCTGAGAAGCGTCTCCAGCCGGTGTCAGGAGCTCCAGCATGTCGGCGACGAGGGAGTGAGACACACCGGGGGAGAGAAGGGGGAGATAAGGGGGGAGTGAGTGGGGTAATACCGGGGTGGGCGGGAGGAAGAAGGGAGCTTTATTCCGTCTCCAGACCCTGTGGGATTTACCGCTGCTCCAGATATGATCCTGATTCTCAGTTTGGTGTTTGTGTTGGGTGAGTAAATCCCGGAGCTCCGCACACACACACACACACACACACACACACACACACACACACACACACACACACACACACACACACACACACACACACACACACACACACACACAGCTGCCTCCCCTCTACCTCTTCTCCTTGACACCCCCCTCCCTTTTATTCAGATATTATAAATTGCACGAATCAGATTTAATTTGTATTTGGTTCAGTCACTTCAGTCTTTTGACACTGGATTATATTTGCGTGTGTGTGTGTGTGTGTGTGTGTGTGTGTGTGTGTGTGTGTGTGTGTGTGTGTGTGTGTGTGTGTGTGTGTGTGTGTGTGTATCAGAGGGTTGCAGTGGTGTACTCTGAGCATTTCATTCAGTAAAAGTAATAAAAACACTCTTAATCCTAAAGAAAATCCCCAAAAGTCTTGAATTATATTCATTTCACAGATACATAACAAGAAGACAAAATGGTATGATAAATAATATAAACAGCAAATCAAAAACCATTTCAAAATAAAACAAAACAAATGAAAAAGTGAAATAATATAAACTTCTGATACTCTCTGAATGTTATTGGAGTATTATCATTAATGCTGATGCATGTGTAATATATTCATATTTGAGATGTCTTCATAATAATATAATGTGTGTTTCAATAAATGTATTTCTTTACTCAAAATACATTTATGATTTGTTTTAACCGGTGAGAATATAATGCCATCACTGCTCTCTAGTGGACAGAAGACCAATAATGACTTTATTACACATAAACCTTCTTTATTGCAATGTAACTTAATGGATCAGGTTTGTATATATATATATATATATATATGTATATATATATATATATATATGTATATATGTGTGTATATGTGTGAGCACAGTACATATGTAATAAGTGAGCACAGTACATATATTACACTCTGTGTGAGTATAGTGTATATAAATGCTAAGTATAAGTACCTCACACTTCAAAGAACTACTGTACTTGGGTAGAGGTGCTTTAGAGTCCTGTACAGTGTTTATTTCAGTGATGTAAAAAGTGAACAAATAAGAGTCTCTGTTAAAGGGTTTGGTGCTGAAACCAGAGGCGTGCTTTTATTCTGGAAGTCTTAATTCAGCCTAACTAAGAGGTTTCCTGAACTCTGAGGCACCAGATCATAGAGGAAAAACAGACTTATAAAAGGTATGGAGATTAAAATGCTTAATTAAAAGAATAAATATAATAAATAATCAAAAAGTTAACGACGAATAATCAACTACCAAAATATTATAAAAGAATACAAACTATTTAAAAAAATACATTTCAAATACAAATTCTAATATTATTAACTTTAGTTTAATAAATCTATGACAGAAAAATCTAAAGCGAGATAATACAAAATAATATATACACACATACAGTGGGGCAAAAAAGTATTTAGTCAGCCACCAATTGTGCAAGTTCTCCCATTTAAAAAGATGAGAGAGGCCTGTAATTTTTATCATAGGTACACTTCAACTATGAGAGACAGAATGGGGAAAACAATCCAGGAAATCACATTGTAGGATTTTTAATGAATTAATTGTAAATTCCTCGGTAAAATAAGTATTTGGTCACCTACAAACAAGCAAGATTTCTGGCTCTCACAGACCTGTAACTTCTTCTTTAAGAGGCTCCTCTGTCCTCCACTCGTTACCTGTATTAATGGCACCTTTTTGAACTCGTTATCAGTATAAAAGACACCTGTCCACAACCTCAAACAGTCATACTCCAAACTCCACTATGGCCAAGACCAAAGAGCTGTCAAAGGAGACCAGAGACAACATTGTAGACCTGCACCAGGCTGGGAAAACTGAATGTGCAATAGGTAAGCAGCTTGGTGTGAAGAAATCAACTGTGGGAGCAATTATTAGAAAATGGAAGACATACAAGACCACTGCTAATCTCCCTCCATCTGGGGCTCCACGCAAGATCTCACCCCGTGGGGTCAAAATGATCACAAGAACGGGGAGCAAAAATCCCAGAACCACACGGGGGGACCTAGTGAATGACCTGCAGAGAGCTGGGACCAAAGTAACAGAGGCTACCATCAGTAACACACTACGCCGCCAGGGACTTACATCCTGCAGTTCCAGACGTGTCCCCCTGCTTAAGCCAGTACATGTCCAGGCCCGTCTGAAGTTTGCTAGAGGGCATTTGGATGATCCAGAAGAGGGTTGGGAGAATGTCATATGGTCAGATGAAACCAAAATAGAACTTTTTGGTAAAAACTCAACTCGTCGTGTTTGGAGGAGAAAGAATGCAGAGTTGCATCCAAAGAACACCATACCTACTGTGAAGCATGGGGGTGGAGACATCATGCTTTGGGGCTGTTCTTCTGCAAAGGGACCAGGACGACTGATCCGTGGAAAGGAAAGAATGAATGGGGCCATGTATCGTGAGGTTTTGAGTGAAAACCTCCTTCCATCAGCAAGGGCACTGAAGATGAAGCGTGGCTGGGTCTTTCAGCATGACAGTGATCCCAAACACACCGCCAGGGCAACGAAGGAGTGGCTTCGTAAGAAGCATTTCAAGGTCCTGGAGTGGCCTAGCCAGTCTCCAGATCTCAACCCCATAGAAAGTCTTTGGAGGGAGTTGAAAGTCTGTGTTGCCCAGCGACAGCCCCAAAACTTCACTGCTTTAGTGGAGATCTGCATGGAGGAATGGGCCAAAATACCAGCAACAGTGTGGAAACCTTGTGAAGACTTACAGAAAACCTTTGACCTCTGTCATTGCCAACAAAGGGTATATAACAAAGTATTGAGATGAACTTTTGTTATTGACCAAATACTTATTTTCCACAATCATTTGAAATACATTCATTAAAATCCTACAATGTGATTTCCTGGATTGTTTCCCCCATTCTGTCTCTCATAGTTGAAGTATACCTATGATGAAAATTACAGGCCTCTCTCATCTTTTGAAATGGGAGAACTTGCACAATTGGTGGCTGACTAAATACTTTTTTGCCCCACTTTATATAAATATATGTGTGTGTATATATATGTGTGTGTGTCCCCCTTTAATTGGTTCAACCAGTGACAACCTTGATGATGTCACACAGCAGCAGGAAGTGTTTGGTGTGTCCCTTCTTTAGAGACAGAGGACAGTCTGGTGAGTAAGACACAGAAAACAAACCTTAAAGAGCTGCAGGTTTTCAACTTGGGAAAAGCTGCTACTATTATTACCGGTGACTTTGAGGCTGTTGTGATCGCTTTGAGTCAAATTCAGGTAACTTCACGTTGTGTTTTGGTCCATTTGAGTCACTTTGTAATTGTGCTTGTCGCTATGTACACATTTTGTGTCTCTTTCAAACCCTTCACATCTGTGGCTGTTATGAGCTCTTTTGGTAAATCAGCATTTCTTTCAGTCATTCTAAGATATTGGGTTAAGATCTGTTTCTACTTATCTCATGTGTCCTCTTGGTCATTTTATATCTCATTCTGGCCATTAATGTCTGTATGGTGGATTTGACGTCTCTTTGGGGCTATTATAATTAATAGAATTTTTATTTTGAGCCTCTTTTTGGTCTTTTTACGTTAGTTTTTCGATGTTACACCTCTTTTTGTTTATTTCACATCTCTATTTCGTTGTGGCGTCACGTGTTTGGTCATTTTGTAATTGTTTTCTTAGTTCATTTGTGTTCCTTGGTTACTTTTTATACGTCTTAAAGTGGGATTTTGGCCCAAGAAGTGGCCCAATAGACCCATGTATGGTAAACACGGCTCAATAAAATCAACCAGACTTTTCCTTTGTCTGATAAATGATTGAGTAGAAACGTATTTTGGTATTTGTATTGTCCTCTGAGTGACCAGGAATCCTCTCTGAGTGATTCTGGGGGTCGGAGCGGATCCTGGTCTCTCTCTGATGTCTGTGCATTAAATTGGTTTTGGCTGAGAGTTAAAGCAGAGGTGTTTCTGTGGTGGAGGTTAGAGACGGGCTGTCCCAGAGACGAACATAAACTCTATGTCCTGCTCTTCATCCCGGAGCTGGTCTCTCTTTATCTTACTTTATTTCATGTATTTGATTCCCTTTATGATCTCTCAGTACATTGTTTCATATTTCATATCTTATACTTTATATATTTCTTATATTCATGTGACGTTCTTATACCTTTACATTATCTATATTTTATTTGATACGTCATATGTCTTTGATGATACATGTACATTTACTTATGTGTATATAGATTCTACCGTAACCCGACCCCCCCTCTCTGCTGTTGCAGATGTGTGTGTGTGTGACCCGGCGCTCGACACCCCCGGCTGGACGGAGCCTCTGGACTGTGTCCGGGCCTCGGAGCTGTGCAACCAGAACAGCCAGTGCAGCTCCCGGTACCGGATCATGCGCCAGTGCCTGTCAGGGGGGGGCCGCGAGCGCAGCGCCATGCTGGCCTCCAGGGAGTGCCGGGGGGCGCTGGAGGTCCTGCAGGACTCCACGCTGTACGACTGTCGCTGCAAGAGAGGCATGAAGAAGGAGCTGCAGTGCCTGCAGAACTACTGGAGCATCCACATGGGGCTGAGCGAGGGTAAGCTAACGTGCTAACCAGCTAACGTGCTAACGAGGTCTCTGCTTACTGTATTCCCTCAGTGGCTGGTTCTGCTGCTGCTGGTTCAGTCGGATTTTATGTGGGTTTCTGTTTGAATGTTGCCTCGAGTGCTACTGGGAGAAAGAAGTGCTACTGGGAGAAAGAAGTGCTACTGGCAGAAGAAGTGCTACTGGCAGAAAGAAGTGCTACTGGCAGAAAGAAGTGCTACTGGGAGAAAGAAGTGCTACTGGGAGAAGAAGTGGTACTGGGAGAAAGGGTTTTGCTTTTGTTTAGAGGTAAACTGTGCTGAGGTTCAAGTGTCTTTGTCAACTCGTTTGTTGAAGTCCAACAAGTGAAGTCACAATCCTGTGGCACTAAAGCCTCAGTGAAGTCGTGCAGTTTGGATGTAAAAGTCCCGAGTCATTTGTCTTAATGTCACAACTCATTGGTTGCTCAAGTCCAAGGAGAGTGACGAGTTGCGTGTATTAAAGTCACAGGAGAAGTCAAGAGTCCTTTGTGTGAAGTAACGAGCCAACGGTCTCAATGTCGCGAGAGGTGTTGATCATTGGTGTTACAGTCACGAGTCAGTGGTATTCAGTGGGAGTTGATCTATCTTTGGTAAGTGACACGTCTTTGCACCCAAACTTTAAATGTTGAGTCTATCAGATCTTGTGTTGGAGTCTAAGTGAAGTCCTGAGTCATCAGTGTTTAAACTACAAGTCCACACTTTGAAAGTCAAGAGTCATTGGTCTGAAAGTCCAAGCGAGGTCCCGAGTCATGGGTATGAAATATGTGTGCTGGAGTCGAGAGGCATTGCTATGAAAGTCAAGAGTCGTCGGTGTTAGAGTCACAAGTCATTTTAAGTCTGTACCCATCCAATTAGGGACTTGAGTCCAAGTCATGTGACTCGGATGCACCCTCTGGTATGAAGTGTTCGGTGTCTCCAGATACAGCGGCTCCTTCTTGTGTTTCTACAAGTTAGAAAACCTTTCCTTTTAAACCGAGTCCGAGTCAGTCTGAGACTCTGTTCAGAACAAACTGAAGCAGTCCTGCAGAGCTGCTGTGCTTTCAGTCACCTGGCTAACACACACACACACACACACACACACACACACACACACACACACACACACACACACACACACACACACACACACACACACACACACTGGCCTAGTTTGGTCTCAGCAGTGGCAGAGCTCATTAAGAGGCTCTCTCTTTGTTCTCCGTTCCACTGAGGGTGTCTCTGTAGAGCCAGCACACACACACACACACACACACACACACACACACACACACACACACACACACACACACACACACACACACACACACACACACACACACACACACACACACACAAACCACTCTTGGCAGCCACACACAGGACACACAGACGGAGTGTGTGAGGGAAACAGAAACATCGTCTCAGACGTCTGCAACTCTCAGATCAGCAACTTTAAGATTTCAAGGACATTCAGCACGGTGTGTGTGTGTGTGTGTGTGTGTGTGTGTGTGTGTGTGTGTGTGTCTGTGGGGTGTGTGTCTCTCAGCACTGTGGGGTGTGTCCTCTCTGTGGTGGTTGTGTGTGTTTCTCCTAGTGTTTATGAGTTTGTGTTTTTAAGTGTTGGGATTTCTGTGTTTTTATCTGGAAGTTTGTTTCTCAGTGTGTGTGTGTGTGTGAGTGTGTGTGTGTGTGTGTGTGTGTGTGTGTGTTTGGCTCATTACCTCCTGTCTGATCTCGATCATCAGTTTGTTTTCCTGCATATTAATTAAGACAGAGGACATTAAGTTAGTATGAGGGATGAAAAAACAACACAATATGTTTTAGTCTTTCTTTTACGAGGTGTTGCAGCGTCATTGAAGTCTTTAATCCATTAATCTAAAATACGGCTTTAAACTTGAAATTAATCTCCTAAAAGTCTCTGAAAAGATAAGACATGAGAGCTGGAGTTAATGATTTTTAATGCATTCAGGAAGAATTGTGTATAAAACGGGTCTTCCATCATCCAAGTGGCTTTAACAAGAAGAAGAGACAGATCCTAAAGAGACCTGTCCTTTTTATAAAAGTGTGTATTAGCGATACACACACACACACACACACACACTATTTATGCAGCACTTTCATTCGGTAACATCGTATTTAGTGCGACCCTGAAATAACTCCCAACACTTAAACTGTGGGAGGACGAGAGGAGACGAGGACTAAAAAGACGCTTAAGAGTCTCTTTACTCTGAGTCACCGCCGTGCAGAGGTGTTCAAAAACCTTCTCCTGCAGAGACTCTGTGCTGGGAGAAGTACATTATCAGATAATAAATGTACTGCAGACACACTTCCATCAGGAGGAACTGCAGCTTCAGAATGGATGCAGATATATAAACACAAATCAAAACCCATGAAGAAACATCTGCAGCAAGTCTTCAACACATCTGACGAGCAGACGTTTGCACGGCGACACAAGCTGTTTTATCTGAAGTGTGGCTGTGCAGGATTCTCAGTAATCTGCACAGGGATTGCAGCATTAGTCATGGATTTGTGTGTGTGGGGGGGGTCTCTGCTGATTTCCTCACCTCTGCTCTGAGCTTCTGCAGGACTGAAGTCACACAAACCTGGACTTTGAAATGTCTCAGTTGCAAGAAAAATGAAATTGCAAAGCCGGCTAAACACAGAGAGAAGCACTTCTATTTCATGCACTAGGCTATAAAGGAACTACAGCACGGTCACATGACTTCAGGTTACCACCGCTAAGCTAAAGGCAGCTAATGTTGGGCTATAAAGGAACTACAGCACGGTCACATGACTTCACGTCACCACCGCTAAGCTAAAGGCAGCTAATGTTGGGCTATAAAGGAACTACAGCACGGTCACATGACTTCACGTCACCACCGCTAAGCTAAAGGAGGCTAATGTTGGGCTATAAAGGAACTACAGCACGGTCACATGACTTCACGTCACCACCGCTAAGCTAAAGGAGGCTAATGTTGGATGTGATGACGTTTAGTCGTCTCTTTTAGACCCTCGTTTATAAGTCCACCAGTTGGGTATTAACTGGTGTATTTTACGTCGTAGAACGAAACGTTAAATCTCCATCCATCCATCCATCCATCCATCCATCCATCCATCCATCCATCCATCCATCCATCCATCCGTCCATCCATCCATCCATCATCCATCCATCCACCATCTTCTCCCGCTGATCCGTCAGGGTCTCGGAGGTAACAGCTCCAGTAGAGAGCCCCAAACTTTCCTTTCCCTGGCCACATCAACCAGCTCTGACTGGGGGATTCCAAGGCGCTCCCAGGCCAGCAAAGAGATATAACCCCTCCACCTGGTCCTAGGTCTACCCCTCTTCCCAGCTGGACGTGCCTGGAACACCTCCCTAGGGAGGCGCCCAGGTGGCATCCTCACTAGGTGCCCGAACCACCTCAACTGGCTCCTTTCAACGCGAAGGAACAGCGGTTCTACTCCGAGTCCCTCCCGGATGACTGAACTTCTCACCTTATCCCTAAGGGAGATGCCAGACACCCTGCAGAGAAATCCCATTTCGGCCGCTTGTATCCGCGTCCTCGTTAAATCTTTTGACATTCATTTATCTAATATTTGCCTGCAGACAGTTGACTAATGGACTTTATCTTCTGAATGTTTCCTCTGGGAAATATCTGACCTGTCTGCAGCTCGTTAGTGTTTACATCAAGATGCGATTATAAAGTCATTAAGACAATAACGAGGAGAGTAAACAGAGCGCTATTATATAAATGTGATGGACTTATTAATCAAAGGGAAAAATAATGTTCAGAAAGCTCTTCATGTTTCTCAGACTGCCTGTGCTGCAGCTCCTCTTTTCACCCTCTGTCTGAAACCAGAGCCCAGTCTGCTCTGATTGGTTAGCTGGCCGACTCTGTTGTGATTGGTCAAACTGCTTAGAGATGTCCCGCCCCCTTAACCTAACAGGTACAAAGAGTTGGAGTGCTAGCAAATAGGTTCTGGAACTTTGGGATTTTAGCCTCTGCAGACCGTTTACTTGCACAGAA
>NC_086356.1:618361-695861 GCF_036324505.1 Eleginops maclovinus
ATGGTGGCTGATACCACTTCCTGTTGAGGCAAAGTCAAGGTTGTTTTCTGTTGGGATGTTGGCCTGAAATAAGGTCTGTGGGAGGAGAGTGAAATGTGGTGTGCGATGGATGCAGATGGATCTCCAGGAAGATGGACTGAGACGAGAAATTAGATATTTATTTAGACTCTATAGCCCGACGTGTGTTCTCCCTCTGCATTTAACTATGTCACATTATTTTGTGGATGTTGTGTTGTTCTGACACGATGGATGAAGTGGAGGAGTGTGTGTGTGTGTGTGTGTTGCCTTTGACATATTACGTGTTCATGTCCGCCTGCAGCGGCTGTGATGTGAGCTCAACACTGACTCTCTGCATAAAAGCGTCTTTATGATTCAAATGGTTGTGACTTTGAAGCGTTGAAAGTCTTCTATCATCTCAAAAACCTTGATAATATTCAGTGCTGCGAAGAATCGGAAACCAATACCTTAAGAATTGCGTACTTTGGACCAGAACAGCCCGTCATTACCCTTTTCTGACCCGTGATAGTGACGCAGGGATGTGGTAATTCTGTGTTGGACCCTGATGGCAATAAGTATTCTGTGGCTCTGCTGTGACAGGTTTCCCTGCTTCAAGGTTTTATATTATTAGCTCTCCGAGAATTCTGAGAAACAATTCATAATTCTGAAAACAGTTTTGGAACATTTTCAGAATAATGGAATATTTTTTTTCTGAAAATCTTAGATTTGTGAGTTTGACAGTTTCAGAGGAAACATTCTGAAAAAAGTCCTGATTTTCTCCGAACAACATTTCTGAGGAGTATGTATTTTGAAAATTCAAGAATTTTGACTTTTTCCTCGAAATTCTTTGATTTTCCGGTTTTAGAAAAGTGTTGGATAACCAGACTGTCTTTCTGAAATGTGTTCTGAAACTTTGGCTTTTTTCTCTTGTGTTGGACCCTGAAGGCAGCATCTCCCTGGTCCAACGTCCTTTATAATGTTGACCCTCACACAGAGCCAAAGAGTCCTGTTTCAGCCCGAAAAATAAATATACCAGAAACATAAAACCCTTCAGTGGATCAGAAAGTCATTTGAAGTGACAATGTGTGGTGACAGCTGTAGGAAATAAAACAAAAGGTGTCAGCGTCTGACAGCTGTGTTCATCGGGGAGCTTTTAAGAGATTTCCTTCACAGGGAAATGTATCTTCTGCCACCGAGGCGTCGCTGTCAACATCCCTCATGTTTCCCCCTCCTCCCAGCTCCTGTTTGAAGCCACAGAGACACTGAGCTCAGGCACATCACTGACAGGATGCTTTATTTCTTTAAACGAGGTATTCCTGCAACACAAACTATAATATCCAGTCGCACAGCTGAGCATTTCCCTGCTGTAGTTTTGGAACTGAAATCAAATCGATGCTGCTGCTGTAAGCTTTTCAAAGCACAGACAGTTTCACTTTGAAGGCAGTTTCCAGGAACAGATGGTCAAGTGTGTGTGTGTGTGTGTGTGTGTGTGTGTGTGTGTGTATCCTCCAGCTGAACACTTTTCTCTTGTCTTTCAGGGGAAGAATTTTACGAGACATCTCCCTACGAGCCGATCCATTTTTCCGAGGAATTCAGACATGCCTCCATCATCTCAGGTATGTGTGTGTGTGTGTGTGTGTGTGTGTGTGTGTGTGTGTGTGTGTGTGTTTTGCCATGTTGCAGCAGCAGTGAGTGATAGTCTCCTGGATGTGTTTACCGAGAAGAATACAAACCTGTGTGTGTCCCCTGCTGATTAAGATGAAGCTCCATCTGTGAGAGCGTCGATGAATGCACGTCTTTGTGTGTGTGTGTGTGTGTGTGTGTGTGTGTGTGTGTGTGTGTGTGTGTGTGTGTGTGTGTGTGTGTGTGTGTGTGTGTGAACTGAAGCGGTGCTTTCATGAAAACCGGTTTTCCGTCCACATTTCTCATTATTTGAAGGTCAGAGAGATAACCTTTGTTTATTTTCCATATTAGTGCAGAATCCATTCCAAACACCGCCGGCTTTTCCTTTTGGTTTTCATACTGATGCGGAGGTGCAAACACACTGCAGCTTCAGAGAGGATGCAGATTTAGAAAAAAACAAATCAGAACTCCTGCAGAAACATCTGCAGCAGCTCTTCAACACATGCAGCGTCTAGAGAACATTCAGCAGAGGAAACATGAGCAGTTTACTAAAAGCTGCAGAAACCAAACACAACGGAGACCAGGGGACACTAAAGAGAGACGCACACAGCTGGAGACCAGGGGACACTAAAGAGAGACGCACACAGCTCTGACCAGAGCGCTGGGGGACGCTCAGGATCATAAAGCTGGACAGCTGTGTTTCCCAAAATCCTGCAGACAAACAGACGGAGAAAATAACTCCAGTATTTCCTGAAACTGTAGGTTTTCTTTTCTTTCACTCTCTCAACATGTTTCCATTTCACTGCTTCCCTCTCCATCACTCCATCAGCAGCCTGTGATTGGTCACACTACATAACAACACACACACACACATACACACACACACACACACACACACACACACACACACACACACACACACACACACACACACACACACACATACACAAACACACTCTGTTTCTCCGATTGTGTGTGCCTTACAAACGTTTCTGAGGAGTGTTTAAATGTCACAAGCCTCGAGCAATACATCGTCATTTAGGCTTTACTATGTGTGTGTGTGTGTGTGTGTGTGTGTGTGTGTGTGTGTGTGTGTGTGTGTGTGTGTGTGTGTGTGTGTGTGTGTGTGTGTGTGTGTGGTCAAACAGCTGTGAAATAGACTCGCAGCCCTGTAAATTGGGTTCTGCTCTCTCAGATTAACACAAACACGGTCCAAGCAGGGGCGCTGCAACCAATGCGACTTCAAAAGCACACTCCATATCCACACACACACGAACGAACGAACGAACGAACGAACACACACACACACACACACACACACACACACACACACACACGAACGAACGCACACACACACACACGCACAGAGTTCGGTGGTGCAGGTGGTTTGAGACATCTCATTTATTTCCAACAAGCGACATGAAACACCTGCTACACACACACACACACACACACACACACACACACACACACACACACACACACACACACACACACACACACACACACAGAAGTCCTGCTGAAATGGTGTGTGTGCTGCATGTTTTTTAAAGCTGTTTGTGTCCATGTCTCTGAAATCACCTGTCCACTGAATGCATGAAGATCCACAGCGAGAGTCGGCGAATGCTCAAAGCAGATAAAGAGGGGTGAGGGGGGAAGATGGGGGATGGGGGGGTGGAGATAAGAGGATAATACAGAAGTGTGTTAAATAGCAGCGGCAGAAGAAAGAGCGCCGGGACATTAAAGTACATTTCAGACAAGACTGTCACAAATTGATTGGTGGGAAAGACTCTGCGTGACAGTGTGTGAGTGTGTGTGTGTGTGTGTGTGTGTGTGTGTGTGTGTGTGTGTGTGTGTGTGTGTCGGTGTGTGTGTCGGTGTGTGTGTCGGTGTGTGTCTTACAAAGTGAGTCCTTTAGGATGTGAACTGTTTGCAGACTTTAAAGTCGCAGCAGTGAGAACATTTAAAGGGCTGTACAATGTGTGTGAGCAGATAATACATACTATAAAATGAGTGCAGGGATGTGGTATTCCTATGTTGGTCCCTGAAGGCAGCATCTCCCTGGACCAATGGGATTCCTCCATGTGACCGTGCTGTAGTTTCTTTATAACCCAACATTAGCCTCCTTTAGCTTAGCGGTGGAGACGTGAAGTCATGTGACCGTGCTGTAGTTCCTTTATAGCCCAACATTAGCCTCCTTTAGCTTAGTGGTGGAGACGTGAAGTCATGTGACCGTGCTGTAGTTCCTCTATAGCCCAACATTAGCCTCCTTTAGCTTAGCGGTGGAGACGTGAAGTCATGTGACCGTGCTGTAGTTCCTTTATAGCCCAACATTAGCCTCCTTTAGCTTAGCGGTGGTGACGTGAAGTCATGTGTCCATGCTGTAGTTCCTCTATAGCCCAACATTAGCCTCCTTTAGCTTAGCGGTGGAGACGTGAAGTCATGTGACCGTGCTGTAGTTCCTTTATAGCCCAACATTAGCCTCCTTTAGCTTAGCGGTGGTGACGTGAAGTCATGTGACCGTGCTGTAGTTCCTTTATAGCCCAACATTAGCCTCCTTTAGCTTAGCTTGGATAATACTGCTCTGGGTAAAAAAGTCCTAAAAGTCTGGATCCAAAGTTGTCAAGAGAAACAAGCTAGGCTCACGTTAGCCTTCAGCACGTAGCTGTGCCAGCCTGTAAACTAGGTGAGGCTACGTTTCAGTCACAGTAAGGACAGGAAGTGTTGTCTCAGTGAAACGTCTTCATAATGTTCTGTTAAACAGGGAAGAGCCTGGAGGTGGTTCAGCGTTAGCTCAGACGTTTCATTTCACTTTGACTTTGACAAAAAGTGAGCAGCAGCACAGTAAAGGAAAGAAATACAAGAAAACACACACACACACACACACACACACACACACACACACACACACACACACACACACACACACACACACACACATACCGCTGTGTCAGTGGTTTCCCTCTCCCCTGTGGACAGATTATCTGCTCGGCTTTCTGCTTTTTCAGCCTCTCGTCTCACGTTTCCTCTTCACCTTTTTCACCTTTCTTGCTCCCTCCTCTCGTCTCCTCTCTTATCTCTTCATGTTTCCTCCTCCTCCCTTATCTTCTGTCCCCATCTCTCCTCCTTTATCCTCTTTCCAACCTCCTCTCCTGTTCCACACTCTGAAGTATTACAGATCTGCAGTAACGTCAGGATGTGATCACATTGTTAGAATAAGATAGAGGTGCGTCTCCAACAACAGAGAGGGTATTGTTCTGCTTGAAACTTTGTTGAATGTCGATAAGTGTGTGTGAGAATAGACTTTTTGGGGACTAACAGAGGAGTTAAAATCAGTCCTGCTTTTTCCTCTCAGACGTTAAAGATGTGCAGACTTTGGGATAACCATGAAGACAGATAGAGATCTGAATAAAGGAATTTGATCTGTGGTCTGATCCTCCCACAGAGCCTCAGTGTTTCTCCAGAAGAACAGGGAGCATTTATGGGTGAAATGTGAAAGGAAAGATTTTCCCTGAAAGCTTTTTAATATGGATTTTAATAGGCTGGATTAGGATTAGCGCTGGGATTAGGATTTGGATTAGCATTAGCCTGTTGCTACATGATCCGGAGCCTGAATGCAGCTTCAGCTCAACGCAATTATTTCCTCCGTCTGACGGCAGGACGCCGGTTACTGAACACGGTTTCGCACAAAAATATTTATGTTATTTCAACAGCAATTAGGGCTTTGACTTCATCCCTCAGCACGTAGACTTCTGTTAATCTGCTCTGAGTTAAACTTTTCTTTGCAGCGCTGCTAACAGTCACAGTTAATGCAGGAATGAAGTGACCTCGTGCTGTAGGACTCAGGAAGCGCTTTAAAAACTCCATCGAAAAGTGAGTTATAATGAAGATATGGCGTCTGAATACACACCTTCGCTCAGCCCCCTCCAGATGTAGTGGAAGTACACAAAGTAACCGTAATAGTTGTGGATCTGCTGCTCAGACAAAAGTAGATTTAGTTTTTTCTCAAAATTGAAGAATTCTGAGAAAAAGTCAAAATTCTGGATTTGATTTCTTTCTGAAAAGACTTTTTGAAACTAGACTTTGACGAGATGTAATATCTCACAATATGTTCTAAAGGTTTGACTCATAAATGCAGTGTATTAAGTGTGTGTGAGTCCTGTAAACAGAAAGAGGATCCTCCTCTTCTTCCTCACGTCCTCCTTCGTTCTTTCATTTCTCTCTCTGTTACAATCTGACGTCCTTCCCTGTTTCCTCCCCCTTCTCCCCCTCTCTCCCTTCAGTTCTGCTGTCGACCTTGTTAGATCATGTCTCTCTGCTGAGCATATATATATGAAATACAAATACATATGTGTCTGATACAAGAGGGACAGTGAGCACACGCTGTTTCAATAAAAGATTATTTGTGTGTGTGTGTGTGTGTGTGTGTGTGTGTGTGTGTGTGTGTGTGTGTGTGTGTGTGTGTGTGTGTGTGTGTGTGTGTGTGTGTGTGTGTGTGTGTGTGTGTGTGTGTGTGTGTGTGTGTGTGTGTGTGTGTGTGTGTGCGCCGCAGGGCTCTGTGTTAGAGGTTGTGTGTGAGGGAGATAACAGGACGACCCAGGGCTAGTCTCTAATTGGCCGATGCTTTCTCGGTTCATTCCTATTTATTTAATTCTATTTATTCGTTTATAGAAACGCCGTCCTGCTTTCTTCTTCTTCTTCTTATCGGACATGTATTTTTCAAGGATCCTGACACATAGTACAAACAGCAAGACAGCCAATACAAACTAATCACAATCACAACACCAACATTAGAGATTAGACGTTTGGAAGAAATGCGTCTGCCAGGAACTAAATAAACAGGAGCCTCGCTTCACCTGAGATAACAGACAGATCCTGTTCAAACATCTGACGGGAGAATCGTGTGTTGGGTGGGAATTTATTCCAGTTCTTCTTCTTAACCTAAACAACATCCCATAATATTCATCATGTAGTCTTTAGTGAAAAGAGAGACATGATTGGACCAGAAGATTAGTTCCACATTTTTGGAATTCTGGAAAAAAAGTAGTAGATTTTTTACTTTTCTGTATTTTTTAAATTCTGAGGAACAATTTCAATATTCTGAGGCTTTTTGTTGTAAATAAATGTATTTTTTTATTATAAGAACTCTGAAAAAAGTCAAAATTCTGAGAAAGAAAGAAGTTACTGACGAGATATTTTCTTTATCAAACCACCAGAAGCTCCTCGATCCTGCAGCCTTTCCTGGAAACACTACAGTAGATTAGTGTGAGTGTGTGTGAGTGTGTGTGAGTGAGTGTGTGTGTGTGTGTGTGTGTGTGTGTGTGTGTGTGTGTGTGTGTGTGTGCGTGTGTGTGTGTGTGTGTGTTGTCAGTAGGTGTTTGAGGTTTTAGAGCAAAATCGTATCAGACTTTGTCAGTGAGAATAAAACACTCACTGCAGTACTCCCATCCTAACACTCATCTTGTGACTGTGGACGTGTGTGTGTGTGTGTGTGTGTGTGTGTGTGTGTGTGTGTGTGTGTGTGTGTGTGTGTGTGTGTTCGTGTTCTCGGTGTTAGCATACAGAGGCACACATCGAGGTTATCAGCAGGGGAAGCAGCACAGTGTGAAGCACTGACTGAACACACTGATACTGCAGACAGACACACACACACACACTCCAGTTAATTGTGGTTAATTGCATGTGACAGGTGTTGACATCTCACAGCGGGGGTCTCTCCGTCACCTCTCTCTCTCTCTCTCTCGCTCTCTCTCTCCCTCGTTCTCTCTCTCTCCCTCGCTCTCTCTCTCTCACTCTCTCGCTTCACTTAAACTGATATTGTATTTAGTGCAGAGAGTAATGATTAATAAATAAGCTGCTGTTTATTAAATGTAATAAAGGGCTTCTCACACAAACTCTCAGATCCCATTCAGATGTGTGACTCACCTTAGTCTGATCTGAGTTCCTCCTGTCGTTAACGCTGACAGTCCTGCTAATTGATAAATATCTGAATTCCACTTAAGGTTAAAAGCTGCACTTCCGGCTGTGCAATGTAAGAGGGCGTCACGCATTTGGATAGCTGCAACTCAAACAGCTTCAGCAGCTAAGGTGGCGGAGTCGCTAACCGTTGCTAGCCTGGTACAGCAATTTGAAAAACACAAACTTGACCGCAGAACTCAAAGCGTTCCTCTCGACATCTTTAGAGACCTCCCTCACACCTACGGACGTCTCTCGAAACAATCAGCGCTGCTTTGGACTCTAACCAAAAGACAACGACCATTGAAAATACACTCTCCACCCACAGTGACGAGCTAACCGAGCTAACATGTTGATCAGCTGGAGAAGGCAAATGCTGCACGAGCATCCAAAGCAGAGGACCTTGAGAATCGTTCCAGACGACAAAACCTAAGAATCGTTGGCTTTCCGGAAGGTCTGGAGGGAGGTGCACCATTGGAATTCATTTCGAGGCTTTTCCCCAAATCTCCAGAGCTGGACAGAGCGCACCGCAGCGTCCACGAGCCATCATCAATAGATTCCATCGCTGTCAGGATAAGGAGCGAGTGCTTCAATGGGCAAGATCGCAGAAGGAAGACATGAAGTTCGACGGCAACAGAACCCTGTTTTTCCCTGATATGAGTGCAAGCCTGGCCAAGCAACGAGCAACATTCAAGGACATCAAGGCTAAACTCTAAGCCGCTGGGATCACGCTCTCCCTACGCCACCCTGCTCGCCGTTGCATCACCGTCAACGGGTGTTGAAAACCTTTTGTGTTTTAAGACTTTGGGAAGCGCTAAAAGCTACGATCAGAGGACGAATCATGTGTTACTCCTCTTACTCTAATAAGCAACGCAGAAAGACACAAACAGACATACTGGATCAAATATATGACATCGATAGGCAATATGCAATGAATCCTGCTCCAGAGCTGCACCAACAAAAACTCAATCTCCAAACTGAGTTCGATCTCACCTCTACAGGGAATGCAGAACAAGCATACTGAGATCTAAAGGGATGCTGTGTGACCATGGCGATAATGCAGGCCGTCTGCTGGCCCTCCAGCTTCAACACCAAGCAACATCACGACACATTGCTCAACTTAATGATCAATCAGTTGGTCTTACAGCATGTCCCCTGAAGATCAATGCAGCTTTTAAAGCATACTGTTCCAAACGTTATACTTCTGAACCCCCTCCTACAGACTCCAACATGAACACATATTTGGACAGCATGACAACATTTTCAAGAAGCTTGACCAAATTATCCTTCCATTCTTGTGGGCAGGCAAAGTTGCCAGGAGGCAGGCAGCAAGACAAGAGGGTGGCCTGGGCCTGCCTGATTTCATGTTCTACTACTGGGCAGTAAATATATGAACAACACTCAGCTGGTGGTATGAGAGTGAGTTGGACTGGTGTAAAATGGAGTCCCTCTCCTGCCACACCTCCTCCTTAGCTCTGACATGCTCCCCTTTACCACAGTTCCACAAACACTTCAAACTAAACAATTTCATCCTCCTTGGTCCACTATGCAATATCATAATTTCTTACCATCAAAACCTGACTGCATTTACACTTTGGCAGGAGAAAGGTATCTCATTCCGAGATCTGTTTTTAAATGGGACTTTAAACGTTTGTCCCATGAGCATGACTTACCCCAAAGCAACTTCTTTCGCTCTCTCCAGGTTCGCAGTTTTGTGAAGGATCATTGCAGCACATTCCCATCTCTGCCTGCAGACTTACCAAATGTTCTTCACAGGCCTGACAGCCTGACGGGGATGTTGTCAAAGTAATAGAGAAATATCCTCTCCAGCCCCTCTCCGCTGGTCAAAATTAAACAGGAGTGGGAAAATGAGCTCCAATTTCAAGGCGCCTGGTGGGACAGGGCCAAATTACAAGGGCACTACTCTTCATCCTGCGCCCGTCTTAATTGAATACAGTACAAAGTACTACACAGAATGCATTTCAGCAAAGCCAAATTAGCGAAGATTTTCCCTGGCACCAGTGAAGCCTGTAATAGATGTGCCTCTGTCCCGTCTGACCTGGCCCATACCTTCTGGTCGTGCTCAAAGCTAACAGGATTCTGGAAAAACTTTTTCAAGATCATATCTGAGGTTCTAGATACAGATATCAGTCCCTGTCCACTTACTGCTATATTTGGAGTTGCCCTGAACCACTCTGAATTCAGTAAACGGAAATTAAATGTTTTAGCAGTCGCCTCTCTTATGGCCCGCAGATGCACCCTTTACACTGGAGGTCACCCAAACCCCCAGCCAATCATTCTTGGGAGACTAATTTAAGATCAAATTCTCACTTAGGGGGTCGACTGGGAAATCCTGCGCGACATGGCAGCCTCTCCTTTCATGTTTTGATAATGTGGCTACGACTCCCACTACTTAGAGATAAACAGCGGATTCCTGTCTTCCTAACCAGTGCTGCAGATACAAGTTGTTTTGATGGGATGCAATAATGCAGAAAGGTGGACCAAAGGTGGGAGAGCGGGTGGGTTTTAAGTTCCTGTTTGTTTAAAACAAAAAAGATGATCACACGTCTTAAAGTACAATTTGATGTGATGTTCAATAAACACATGTATTAAGAAAAGCTTAAGAGCTTCCTCATCTTAAGGAAATGCATTTCAACATTTCATCTTACGTAAGCGTTGCGTTTTGAACATAGAGAAAGCCTAAGAGCAGATCTTTGTAGACATTGCTCCAGATGTTTCTGTCTCTGTGGTCATTTCATTTGAGTAGTCTGTGGTGGTTTTGAGTTACTTTGTAGTCATTGTTGAGTCTCTGTGTGTCCTTTTTATGTCTCCTTTTAATGTCTCCTTTTTATGTCTCCTTTGAGTCTTTTTGAAGTGGTTTAGTCTCTTTATATTCGTGATGTCATCTTGTGTCTCGTTGTAGTCTGTTGTGTCGGTTTCAGTCTCTGTAGCCCTTTTTGTCCCCTTGATGTCATTGGACATCTGTCTTTGGTCGCTTTAAGACTCTTTTAATGGACTGCGTATCTAGTGCCTCTAAGATGTTTTCCCCTTTAATCCTATATCATTTCTTCTTCGTTATGGTCAGACTCGTCTCTGTCGAGGGTGAGCCCCTGCTCGGAGGCGGGGAAACCCTGTAACCCGTGTCTGGATGCAGCCAAGGCGTGTAACCTGAACGAGACGTGCAAACGCCTCAGATCAGCATACAACTCCATCTGCAGCAAGGCCACGCCCCCTCAGCCCGCGCTGGCCAATCAGGAGCCCTGCAGCCGCAAGAGGTGTCAGAAGGTGGGTAGTAATATATATTTCTAATTTCCATTTCTTTATCTGTGTTTACCTCTCATTTTGTTGCCGCTATAACCCCTGAATTATATTACGGGGATCAGTACAGGTACGTCTGATCTTTAAATGTGGAAAAAGCGTTTATATAGGAAGAGATGTTTATGTGTTCATATGTAATCCACTTGCAGAACATCATGTTGGAGAGAAACACATGTCCATCCTCTGACAAGGTTATCGCTGTAAGAGGGATTATATAAATCCAATTAGTGTTTAATTAAGGGATTCAGTCAATCACGCTCGACTGCTGTTAGACAAAAACCATGTAAAAGTGAAGAAGAAAATAATCATGGAGGAAACGTGCAGAAAATCTGACAGAAAAACTGACAAACTTGTGCACATCTTTTCTAAAGATGCAGCTCAACTTAAGATTTAATTAATTACTTAGTAATAATATATGTATGTATTTTTATTGTAACTTTCCAAAAGATCAAATGTCACATTTCTTTTTTTATAAATGATATAATAATGTAAAAAAGGTTCCTTACATTTTCACTCAAATTAAGAGCAAATTTACAACAAAATGGTTAAAAATATCTGGACATTTCATTATTATCAGGATTGAGTATTCAACCATGCGGAGTAATAAATGACGGTACCCTCTCTGTGTTCCAGGCTCTGCGTCAGTTCTTCGAGCGGGTCTCCTGGGAGCTCAGCTACCCCCTGCTGTTCTGCTCGTGTCCGGACCAGGCCTGTGCCGAGCGCCGCCGCAGGACCATCGTCCCGTCCTGCTCCCACCAGGAGAGACACAAGCCCCCCTGCCTGGAGCTGAGGAAGACCTGCCGCTCAGACGCCCTGTGCAGGTGAGAGGCTAACGCTAGGCTATAGGGGAGATCCCGTACCCTCTATGGCATGGCCCCGCCCCTTTTTGGTGAAATAATTTGCTTAGCTAAAGGCGGCTAATAAAGGAGCTACAGCACGGTCACATGACTTCAGGTCACCACCGCTAAGCTAAAGGAGGCTAATGTTGGGCTATAAAGGAACTACAGCACGGTCACATGACTTCAGGTCACTACCGCTAAACTAAGGGTGGCTAATGTTGGGCTATAAAGGAACTACAGCACGGTCACATGACTTCAGGTCACCACCGCTAAGCTAAGGGTGGCTAATGTTGGGCTATAAAGGAACTACAGCACGGTCACATGACTTCAGGTCACCACCGCTAAGCTAAAGGAGGCTAATGTTGGGCTATAAAGGAACTACAGCATGGTCACATGACTTCAGGTCACTACCGCTAAACTAAGGGTGGCTAATGTTGGGCTATAAAGGAACTACAGCACGGTCACATGACTTCAGGTCACCACCGCTAAGCTAAGGGTGGCTAATGTTGGGCTATAAAGGAACTACAGCACGGTCACATGACTTCAGGTCACCACCGCTAAGCTAAGGGTGGCTAATGTTGGGCTATAGAGGAACTACAGCACGGTCACATGACTTCAGGTCACCACCGCTAAGCTAAGGGTGGCTAATGTTGGGCTATAAAGGAACTACAGCACGGTCACATGACTTCAGGTCACCACCGCTAAGCTAAAGGAGGCTAATGTTGGGCTATAAAGGAACTACAGCACGGTCACATGACTTCAGGTCACCACCGCTAAGCTAACAGCGGCTACAATAAATTAGATCTTCAGCATGAATGGTTTAAATCCGAGGCTAAATATTGAATGCAAACTAGATAGATAGAATGGGAGGATGAAACCCTCTTTATTAGTCACATACATGCACACAGCAGAGCACACACAGTGAAATTGGTCCTCTGCATTTAATCCCATCCTAGTACTAGGAGCAGTGGGCAGCTATTGTGCAGCAGCCCGGGGAGCAATGGGGAGGGGGGATTGGAGGTGTCCAGTGCCTTGCTCAAGGGCACCACAGCAGGGCCTAGGAGGTGAACTGGGACCTCTCCAAGTAGCAGTACACTTTCCATATTTTTTCAAGTCTGTTCGGGGACTTGAAACGGCGACCCTACGATTCCCAGTCCAAGCCCCTACTGACTGAGCCACTGCTGGAAGGTCTCTGCATTTGACCCACCCTAGTGTTAGGAGCAGTGGGCTGCCATTATGTACGGCGCCCGGGGAGCAGTGTAGGTAACCAGTGTCTTGCTCAGGGACACCACGGTGGCACTAGGTCTTTCGGGGACTTGAACTGGTGACCTTCCAGTTCCCAGGCCAACCCCCTATGGACTTCGCCACCACCTAAGCCACGTCTAAGAAGATCAATCAGATATTAGCTTTTTACGTGAATATAGATATAGATGTATTATACATCCTGCAGAGTGTTTCCTCGCTGCAGCTGTGACTGAACTCTGAATCTGCAATGCAAATGTTCCTCCGGTCCAAAAAACCCCACAGTGCTCCCCCTGGGTCTGTCATGCATTACTGGTGGCAACGGCTGTATTTAATTACTGTCTGTCAATCAGAGCCCCCCCCCCTGCAGTCACTTCCTCCTGACAGCAGGGGGTCCAGCCCCAGAGGACTCTGGGTATTCAGCTCCATCTCAGGTTAATGGAGGCTCAGACAAAGAGGGGGGAGGAGTACTCAGGTCTTGTATCACAATGTTTCATTCAGATATTTCTCTGCTGCAGTCTGTCTGTTATAGATCTGAAAAAGATGAAGCTGCTGTGTGTGTGTGTGTGTGTGTGTGTGTGTGTGTGTGTGTGTGTGTGTGTGTGTGTGTGTGTGTGTGTGTGTGTGTGTGTGTGTGCCCTGTGGAGTCCTTGTGTAAACACCCACAGCTTCATATCCTGCAGCTCTCACTAATAGTTTCGTTCCTCTTGTAAATCTGAATTAAATTACTTTTCCTCTCCTGACGATAACTTCCTCCACAATCGTTCAAACCTTATCGAGTGCACCGGGGTTCACTTCAATAACAATTACTGTATGCTCCTGAATGTCACCCAGCGCTCCGGTCTCCAGCTGTGTGCGTCTCTCTTTAGTGTCCCCTGGTCTCCAGCTGTGTGCGTCTCTCTTTAGTGTCCCCTGTTCTCCAGCTGTGTGCGTCTCTCTTTAGGGTCCCCTGGTCTCCAGCTGTGTGCGTCTCTCTTTAGCGTCCCCTGGTCTCCAGCTGTGTGCGTCTCTCTTTAGGGTCCCCTGGTCTCCAGCTGTGTGCGTCTCTCTTTAGCGTCCCCTGGTCTCCAGCCGTGTGCGTCTCTCTTTAGGGTCCCCTGGTCTCCAGCTGTGTGTGTCTCTCTTTAGTGTCCCCTGGTCTCCAGCTGTGTGCGTCTCTCTTTAGTGTCCCCTGGTCTCCAGCTGTGTGCGTCTCTCTTTATTGTCCCCTGGTCTCCAGCTGTGTGCGTCTCTCTTTAGTGTCCCCTGGTCTCCAGCTGTGTGCGTCTCTCTTTAGCGTCCCCTGGTCTCCAGCTGTGTGCGTCTCTCTTTAGTGTCCCCTGGTTTCCAGCTGTGTGCGTCTCTCTTTAGTGTCCCTTGGTCTCCAGCTGTGTGCGTCTCTCTTTAGTGTCCCCTGGTCTCCAGCTGTGTGCGTCTCTCTTTAGTGTCCCCTGGTCTCCAGCTGTGTGCGTCTCTCTTTAGTGTCCCCTGGTCTCCAGCTGTGTGCGTCTCTCTTTAATGTCCCTTGGTCTCATCCATGATGGACAGCAGTCTGTCAGAGTCCTCCTCTCCACCACAGCCTCTAAAGGGTCCAGTTTGATGCCGATGACAGAGCCAGCTTTCCTGATCAGTTTATTGATTCTGCTGGTGTCACCCCCCCCCCCCCCCAGCAGACGGCTGGGGGGGGGGGGGGGGGAAGAGAGCACTAGCAACAACAGACTGGTAGAAGATCTCCAACATCTTGCTGCACACGTTGAAGGATCTCAGCCTCCTCAGGAAATACAGTCTGCTCATCCCCTTCTTGTACACAGCGTCAGTGTTGGCCCTCCAGCTCAGTCCGTTGTCGAGGTGCACTCCCAGGTACTTGTAGTCCTCCACCACAGCCACATCCTCTCCCAGAATACACAGGGGCAGTGGAGACGTCCTCTTCCTCCTGAAGTCAGTGACTATCTCTCTGGTCTTGGCCACATTCAGAAGCAGATGGTTTCTTCCAGTCCACTCCACAAAACCCTCCACCAGCGCTCTGTACTCCTCCCCCCGTCCATCCCTTAAACACCCTACCACTGCAGGGTCATCAGAGAGCTCCTGCAGGTGGCATGACTCTGAGCTGTATGAGAGTCAGTGGTGTGTAAGGTGAACAGGAAGGGAGACAGCACAGTCCCCTGAGGAGCTCCTGTACTACCAACCACCACCTCAGACAGGACACTGCCCAGCCGGACACACTGTGGCCTGTCTGTGAGGTAGCTGGTGGTCCAGGAGAGGGTGGAGGCGTCTACCCTCATAGCCTGCAGCTGGTTCCTCAGGAGCCGAGCTGGATTGTGTTGAATGCACTGGAGAAATCAAAGAGGGTGATTCTCACAGTGCACCCCGACCCCTCCAGGTATCAGATTTACAGAAACCTGATTTACAAATATGACTTCAAGAGAAGCTGCATTAGGTGCACTTCCTGGGCTTTTTTTCACAGTGATACTCTGGAGGTCTTTATGCTGCGTCTCTTCTCTCAGAAAGTAATCAGGGAAATCAGCTGAAGGAAGTTAGAACACTTGTGGGTCAAAATTGCTCTTTTGATTGATAACCACCAGCTTCAAAGGTTACAGACTGAAGTGGGTGAGTAACACCTCCTCCCCCCCTTCATCAGGGACTAGGTGCCCTTCAGAAAAGAGTGTGTGTGAAAAAAGAAAAAGGGCAGTAATGCAACTTTCACAAGATGGTTCAAATAAATTCATAAAGAAATGAATCAAATAAAATACAATAAGAATGTTTAATACATTTGAAAGAGAATAAGAACAAAAATACATTCAATTGATATAATTAAAGTCACATTTGAGACCTGGAGGTTGGGCAGTCCAATACAACTTTCCCTGAATGGATAAAATAATTTAAAAAAGATTTACGCAAATTAAGAACAATGAATATATAACTAGAAGAAGGAAAGTGCAGTAATTCTATATTAGACTTTAGTTAAAGGCATCTGTCAAAAGTTTCTGGGAAGCTTTTTTTGAAGTTTTAAAGACAGAACGTTCATGGATTAATTAAGAGAAGACTGCAGATGAATCTTCAGTCGTGAATATCGGACAGGTATGGAGGATGAGTTCTCATGCAGTGGAGGAGGTGTAACGAGGGAGAATCAGAGAAGTGAGGAAGCTGCTTTCAGCCTTCGGTCGGATCAGTTGCTCCCTCGCTCTCATTCTGCTTTCCTGCTTCACTTCTGCTCCTCTCAAGGCCGAGGTCACAGAGCTGAATGTGGATAATCACTCTTGAGAGAGTTTGGGTCTGCAGGCCGACCACTACCTTCATCCGTATTCATAAGGGAAGTCCCTGCAGCTTGGATCTCATTTCTATCAGTAAGAGTTTATCTGTCATGATTCCTGCAGAAACAGATTTCCTCTTTTCTTATTTTATTTTTCCTCCTCCTCAACTCATGCTGACTACATTACCCATAATGCAACTGAAACACTGGATATTTGTGGGTAAAAGTGAAAGCCTTGCAGTATAATTAAATCTCAATCTAGTTTTGGGATTTGATAAAGATTAACCAAAGAAGCAGATCCTTCTAAGTTTCTGCAGTGACATCAGTTTAACAAGTCCAGAGAAAATGTTCCTGAAATAGAAATAAAACTGAGCTGCTCAATTAGCAGCGGAGCTAACGGCACTACTGAGTGTTTTGCATTTTTAGAATCTGACCCTTACCCAGATCTGTTGTGTTTTAAATCTGATTTTTCAACCTGTTTATATCCTCAAAGCTCTGCAGAGGGAAATAAATCCAGTATATTTTCCTCCCGTCTGTCTTTGGATTTAGAAACCAGATAATATTTAATGACGCACGGCGGAGGGAAGGGAATGCTTTATCTCGGAGGATGAAGGTTAATGCTGCCTCTGTTTTACATAAATGTTCATAAATCTGGAATCCACACTTAGGAAGCAGACGTGGTGCAGCAGATTGAAGCGTCCCTCGTTAACGCCCTCCGTTGGAAATGCTTTATAGAAGTTAATTGAACACATCCTGGTTAAAGCGTCACCGCTAGATAAGAGGATCTGTAGTCCCTGAGTCACACACGCGCTCCTATTGGCTAGCGTCGTACGTGATAGGCTAAGGGGGCGGGACATCTCTAAGCGGTTGACCAATCACAACAGAGCTGACCAATCACAGCAGACTGGGCTCTGGTTTCAGACAGAGGGTGAAAAGAGGAGGCAGGCAGTATGAGAGAAATAAAGAGCTTCCAACCCGTGACACTGAAGATAAAGACAGAACAGACTCAAATAAAGCTCGATCAATCCACACGATCAGGGTTGTGTGTGTAAGAACAAAACACACTCTGTCTGAGGTGTGTGTGATTCTACAGGGCGACATCGTTTACCTGCTCAGGTTCTCAGATATCAGCCTCCAGAAGCAATATATACATTTCAAATGAGAGGGAAGTGACCCCTTTACGACCTTCAAAACAGAGAGACACACACACACACACACACCACACCACACCACACACCACACACCACACACACACACACACACTTGCTATTGACTGTTGGAGGTTTCCATCAGGACTCATCTGCTGGATGTGAAGATTTATGAGCATTATCTTCCCCATGACCCCCATCACCCTGTATCAGTGTGTGTATGCAGAACACACACACAAACACACACACACACACATCGTGCACCGAGGTATGGGCATAAACTGACCCCCCCACACAGACACCCCCAAGTGTGTTTTAAGGCGATGAAGCAATCTGACGCCGGCGTCGCTCCATTACTCCGTCAGTGAGGGAAATATCTGCAGAGGTCACAGAGGATGCAGTATGTGTGTGTGTGTGTGTGTGTGTGTGTGTGTGTGTGTGTGTGTGTGTGTGTGTTTACAGAAGTGATGTGGAGAGAGATGAGTCTTTAAAGAGGAAATAAGCAGAAGTAAAAGGAGATCTTACATCCTGTACGTCATGAAGAAAATAACTTCCTTAATGTTCAGGTACACAAATACTATTATAGTGTGTGTGTGTGTGTGTGTGTGTGTGTGTGTGTGTGTGTGTGTGTGTGTGTGTGTGTGTGTGTGTGTGTGTGTGTGTGTGTGTGTGTGTGTGTGTGAGAGAGTCATTGTCTCTGTACTTTGAGTTTAATTAGCTCGATGTGGGAGTCCCTGTGATATATTTTCATATAAACGTGATTAAAGACGAGGCTCCTGCAGCACGTCTCTCAGGTCTGGATCGTAAACTGATAATCTCTCTGTTCCTTTTCTTCAAATGTCACCGTGAGGTAGTGCTACCTGATCCACAGCGACCCACGTTCAGCTTTGTGTAGATTTAAAAGTCTTCATTCTCTCAAATCTATGAAAAGTAAGTTGCCTAATCTTGGGAGAAACTTGCTGAAAGTTGCAAAATCTAGAAAGAAAGCAAATAAATCTGTCAAGAAAGCAGCTAATTACTGAGGAGGTTGTTGAGAGTGGATTCATCTAGCCTGAAAGTCACTAAATCAACGAAAACGTTGCTTAAAATAGCGAGATTGCATCTACATCTAGCAAAAAATACTCTAGCAAGATTTAAGTCGCTAATCTAGTGTGAAAAAGTCACTTCAAATCAGTCAGTCCAGCTAGAGTCGCCTATTTTAGCAGGAAAGTTGCTGATTCTGACAAAAATGTTAATAAATCCAGAGAGAAAGCCGCTAAAGCTAGCAAGGTAGAGGCTAGTCCTGGCTACAGAGACGCTTAATATAGCGATTGTCAACTGATTTACCTCGGAAGTTGCTTAAACCAGCAAGATGTTAATGAATGCAGCTTCTGAAGACACCCCAAAAACCCTAAAATAGGCCTTAGGTGGACAGGTACAGAGACGGACACTAATGTATTTGACTGAACTACATCCATTCATTTGTAACCTGCATCACTGAACCATGACTGGCTGTGAACCTGGATCCTCCTGGGGTGTGTAATCTACATTTAGGGAGTTTTAAAGTTGTGCCGGTGGAACGAAAGACATTAACTCTAGACGGAAAGTTGATGAGTCCAGCGGGGGAACATCGCCTTTCCCTGTGGAAGCTGCTGTGGGGTCTGTGTTTCTGCATTCATGGGGTTTTAGAGCTGTACCGGGTGTGGAGGAGATCTAATTGATATTTAATCAGTGAACTGCAGCGCGGATGAAGGTGAGGAGGAGACTCTGTGAAACTCGTCTCATTCCCTCGGGCCTCGTTAAAGATTCATCTGGACTAATCACCGGGAGAGAAACGCTCGGAGGTCCTCTGACCTACAACGTGTTTCCTCTGAATCAGATCCTCTCTTTGCTGCTTTGGACATGAAAAAATAAACACATTTAAATAAGGCATGAGGCGAGGTGGTTCACAGCTGATGCATACTGTATGAGAGGGGGTCATTTAGAGGATCACACCGGTGCTTCTGAAGGTGCAAAAAGGGCTAAATCTGTATCATTACTACATTGCATCACATTGAGCCTTACCATAAGTGCAAAAACATAGAGTCAAACTCCGAACAACAAGGAGACGTCAGATATACTCACTTCAAACCAGTCATACCATTGTTAGTGCTGGTGAATTAGTAAAAGGGCCTAAGCTAAATCTATGGAGAGCTTTTTCAATGGAAACAGATGCGTCTTCAGGAAGACCTGACGTCAATGGGGAGCTCCTTCCACCAATCAGGAGCCAGACATTTGGAAACAAATCTGAAGTTTGAAAAGAAAATTGGGAGTCTGAATTTTAAAAAGAAGATGATTAGGGCCACATGAAGAAGGAGTTAGAATAATGAGAAGAAAGGGGACATTTTTAAAAGTCGACATTCAGATTTTAGGAAAAAGCGAAAATGTTGACAAAAGAATCAGAATGTCTTCAAAATCTACTTCTAGAAAAGAATCCAGAAATTTCAAACAAGTCAGACTGACTTTCTTCAAAGTTTCAACTTGTAACAACGAAGAGGTTGTGTCCAGCCCCAAATGTCACAAAATCTGGTCAGAAGTTTGAATACATATTACGTTTGTGAAGTTTAAAAGAAAGGTTAACTATTTGTTGTTATGAGCCAGGTTAATTAGGGGATCAGACGTGTATCTTCTCCAGTTTATCTCAAATACTCTGACTTTAATCATCATGTTATCAATGGTGGTGTATTCAGTTTGTCCTCAGAGGTAAGCAGTCCTCGGGGTAAACCTGCTGTTCACTAAAAGGCTCTCCACGTAATCCTGCCCTTCCTTCAGCTTGCTCAGACAATGTTCTCACTGAAAAAGAAAAGCACTGTTCCTGGAAACGCTCCAAATAAATCTCTGTGAGCGTCCGCCTCGCTCCGGCCGTCTGATCCGCACCGGAGAACCATTACTGCTCGCAGCTTGGTTATAACAGAGTGACGTTTTCAAAGCACCATGAGATATTCAACGTGGATTATTCCTGAAGCTCTGTGTGCACAAAGCAACGACCATCAGCTCGCCCCTCGCTCCTCTCTGTCCTATTCTTTTATTTTAAGCCTCCTGAGTCTCCGTCCACATCAGACCTTATATGGGTCAGGTGTTACAGAATGAGGACTTCCTCTTTCTGTGTCACAGAGACACAAGCAGAGGAAGAGAAGGCAGAAAAAGTGGCAGAGAAAACATAGACTGCTTCACTTAATCTGGGACCAGAGGTAAATCAAAACACACTCAGAAAACGAGTTCTAGAGACGTCACTGGAGGACCGATGTCAGACTGATCACAGCCGCCCCTCGTTAAACCGGCCGGACTTCTTTCCGCGGATTGATATGGCCGCACACAGTCCCTGGATCCTCCTCAGCAACAGTCTGTTCTCCTTAGCAACGGTCTGTTCTCCTCAGCAACGGTCTGTTCTCCTTAGCAACGGTCTGTTCTCCTTAGCAACGGTCTGTTCTCCTCAGCAACGGTCTGTTCTCCTTAGCAACGGTCTGTTCTCCTCAGCAACGGTCTGTTCTCCTTAGCAACGGTCTGTTCTCCTTAGCAACGGTCTGTTCTCCTCAGCAACGGTCTGTTCTCCTCAGCAACGGTCTGTTCTCCTCAGCAACGGTCTGTTCTCCTCAGCAACGGTCTGTTCTCCTTAGCAACGGTCTGTTCTCCTTAGCAACGGTCTGTTCTCCTCAGCAACGGTCTGTTCTCCTTAGCAACGGTCTGTTCTCCTCAGCAACGGTCTGTTCTCCTTAGCAACGGTCTGTTAGCGAGTCTATTAACAACCTCTGAGATATCCAAATTGACCAATCAGATTCAACTATTCAACTGAGCTGTCTGATAAATACTCCTTTCTGCTGACTGACTTCATTCCATGTGTATGTTCAGTTTTATAATGATGATTGTTACTTTATTATTACTGTTTTTAATTTAACCCAGCTTGCCTTTTATTAAATATGTTCGCCTGCTCTTTAGTTTGTCTTTGTCTGCACGTCTCAAGCTTGTTGTCCTTGTTGGCCACCGTAGATCTGTCCTTTAAATATCTGGAACTCTTTCAAAAACACAAACTCTGCAACCTTTGGATGGTGTGTGTGTGTGTGTGTCACTTTATAAAAACAGAGTCACCGAGAGACTGGAGGAAAGTGTGTGTGTGTCGATGCAGGTTATTGTCCTTTCTTTTGTCTCGAACTGACATCGTTGACAGGATTACACACACACACACACACACACACACACACACACACACACACACACACACACACACACACACACACACACACAAACACACACACACACACACACACTGAACCCTGTGTGAAAGTCAAAAGAGCATCACTCCGCCTGTCACACTGTATCACTCCCTGCAGCCGTGCAGCCGACAGACGAGGAAACACAAACACTCTCTGAGGGAGCTGAGAACGTGTCACACACACACGCACACACACACACACACACACACACACCATGGTACACTGTACACAATACAAAGCTGCATTGATTTGAGTCACATGACATTGAATGATTACCAGAATGAGACTTTGCAGTTTGCAAACTTCTGATTCCGGTACGACTTCTTCCCCCTTGGGTTTCCCTGTCTGTTTCTCCACAGCTCCTCATATAAAGACAGGAAGAAGAATGGTGTTGTTGGAGAGACTAACGGAAAAGAGGCGCAGGAATGAAGCGTAGAGAAACAAAGAGAGGCAGAAGTAGGACAGGAGATTAGCTGCTGATCAGTCTCTCTGAGCATTATCACCAGGATGTAGAAACTGCAGGACCTGCAGACGGACCGTCTCTCGGACTGATCCCGGAGCAGATTCTAGTGTCCAGCAGCTGCTGTCAGAGGGATAATCTGATTTAGATCAGACTGCGGTTCAGAAAGATACACATTTCTGTGACAGTTGTTCCATTTTAGATTTAAATGATTCGTCAAAGTCAAAGTCCACTTTATGGTCAAAGGCTCCACATGTGTTACATACAGAACATTGAAATACCGTTTCTGGCAGTCCCACAGCGAACACGAACAATACCAATAACAATGATAAATAATACCATTAAACATGTAAGAACAATAAGTGATGTGAAAAAGGAGAATAAGAAACCTGAATAATGTTTAATAAAACAGAATAAGGTAAATGAAATAATATCAAATAAATTAAAACAATTAAAAAACAAAATATTTTAAAAACTTCAAATGATATGAAATCATCTAAATGTGTAATTATAAATATAATAATATGAATATATATAAATAATATATATAATACATTTTTAATTAAACAAAGTAAGACCAAATAATGAAAAGGAGCCGTGTTGACCAAAAGCAAAAGCATGAGCAGAGAGCCAGACAAATTAACCAATATATTCATTTCCACCAAGAGGCACCCTGCACATTCTGTAATGCCTAATGAAACGTGTTTCCTGTCCCGTGTTTCTGTAGGTCTCGTCTCGCTGACTTCCACATGAACTGCCAGCCGACGCCTCACAGCGTCACCAGCTGCCCCAACGACCACTTCCACGGCTGCCTGATGGCCTACGTCGGCCTCATCGGTGAGAAAGACAATCAAAATACTATTGTAATAACTTTAATTAGAGCCAAATATCCTCCGGGTTCAGCCCCACAGATCTGTTTTAAATCACAGCATGCATTATTGCCCCCCCCGGGGTTCTTGAGTGCCCGGGGCCTTTTACTCCCCCAGCCCCCTTAACTTTAGACCCCGGCTTGGGGGTTTTCTGGGGGGGAAAAGGAAGTCCCGGAGTGGAGTTTAAGGCTTTCCACCCCCCCCTTTTAACCCCAAACCTCCTCAGGGGGGTTTCCCCACACACACCAAACACCACCAAACACACAAAAAAAAAAAAAAACCCCCCAAAACAACCACCCACAACAAACCCCCCCCCCACAACCCACAACCCACCAAACCACCAAACCCAAAAAAACCCAACACATTGATAGGGAACCCCTGACTTTGGGCTCCAATTTGGTTATTTTAAAATAATTTTTCAAAAAATTTCCCCCATCCAGTCTTTTTGGTTTTTAAAGAAAGGCCCTTTCCATTTTTAAAAAATTTACTTTTTCCCCCCCCCAGGGCCCCATTTTAAAAACCCGACCCCCTAGGGGAAAAACCCCCAACTGTAATGGTAGGCCTATTTTCCCCCCTTTTCCTAATTTCTAGGCCCATTTTGGTTATTGGGGGGGATTGGAAAAAATTTTATTGTTTTCCTGAAGGGCTTCCAAAGCCAATTTAAAAAAAACCTGAATTGTTGGCAAAAAGGAACTACACCCAGGGTCACATGATTCTTTTTCCCCGCAAGAAAAGGGGGTTTAGGGGGCGAAAAGGAACTACAGCACGGGCCCCACGATTTCCCACGTCCCCCCGCAAACAAAAAGGGGCTAATGTTGGGTTTAAAAAGGGAAACTACAGCACGGTCAAAAATAAATTTATTTACACCCGCTAAGCTAAAGGGGTAATGGGGGCTTAAAAAACCCAAACACACGGTCACATGATTTCCCCTCCCACCGCTAAAAAAAAGGGAAATTTTTGGGTTTCCCTTCCGGGACCTTTCCTGCTCCACACTTTTTTAAAAAAAACCGGGAAAGGTTTTTAATTCTGATGTGATAGACACTCCTTCCCAGTACCCAAATTAAAAACCAGCGCAGCAGCAGCGACCCTTTTGGGAAACCAAGATGCCATTAAAAAAGCTCATTATAAATAAACAGTTAAAATTATTAAACCCAATTTAAATCAACTCAAACGGGAAAAACCCATGCAGTGAAATGGGAACATTAAAAAAGAAAATTTTCCCCTGGGGAAAAAAAAGTGTTTAAACCCTTAAATTTGGTTGCACGTTTTTCCCGTATTTACAAATTCAGTAAACATTTGGCAGCTCCATCTAATGTTGTCTGATGGGGACCAAAAGACAAAAACCAAGAATGTTGACTGGGGGGAAAACCCGGGGAAAGGGCCTTTTTGAAAAAATTAAAAACCCCAGAGTCAACCAGGAGAGAAAAGGGCAAAAGTCAAGCCCCAGGGTTAAAATTTCCGGCGTAATAAATCTGAATCTGCAGCTGGGTGAAATGTCCAAATCTCTCCATTAAAATTTCGGTTGGTCTTTTCTTTTTAGTGCCCCCTTTTTGGTCCCCGGGCCCTTTTGGGGGCCGTCTTCTTTATTTTGGTCCCCTTGGCCCTCCCCCAAGGCTGGGGGGGGTTTTTGTCCCCCCTTTCTTTTTAGCCCTTCCCCGGGGGTCTCCGGGCCCTTTTTGGGGTTTTCCCCTTTTTTAGGGGTCCCCTGGGCCCTCCCCCCATTTTTGGGGTTGCGTTTTCCCCTTTGTGTCCCCTGGTCTCCACGGGTGTGGCCCCGGCCCCTTCCCCTCTTTGGTGCCCGGGGGTTCCCAGTTTGTGTGGTCCTCTTTAGGCCCCCTGGTCCCCAGCTGTGTGCGTCCCTTTTTCCCCTTTAGGGCCCCCGGGGTCCCCCACTTGGGGTTTTGGCCCGGTCCCCCTTTCTTTTAGGGGTTACCGGGTTTTCCCCGTTTGTGTTTGGTTTTTTTTGGGGGCCCCTTTCAGTAAACTGCTCTTTTCCCCTCTGTGAATGTTGTCTAACGCTGCGAGTTATTCCTCCTGTGTTTGTGAAATCTGCCTCCTTTTAAGCTGCGATTTCCTCCTATAAAAGGGGTTTGGGTTTTGTTGTAAAACTTTGCATTTTCCTAAATATTGTTCAGTTTTTTAAAAGGTATTTTTTTGACTTTGGGAAATTAAAAACCCCCAAATTTAAATGCATGATGATCTTTTAAACCCAGTTCATCCTGAGATGTAAAGGGTTTTAAAATACAATTTTAGTTGTTTTTTTTGGAAAAACTCATTAAAAAAAAGCAGAATATTCCGTGAAACCGGTCTGCCTTCTTTAAGTGCAAATCCATCACATTTTCCATACGGGTTTTAAAATTTTCTGGATTTTTTGGGTTTTATATTAGTCAACGCAAAAAAAATAATCTTCGGTGAGAAGGGGAGTTTCCCGCCATAAAACCCCCAAACCCTCTTTATTCTGGGTTTTTGTTTTCCCTCTCTTTACAGTCCCTCCCTTTCCCCCACGTCCCCTGGTTTTTTATGGAATTAAGGAAGTGGGTGGACGAGAAATTAAAAAGTACTTGCGGTGTTTTTCCAGACTGTTCCAGGCTTTCCTTTGTCAAAGCTGATCCACAGACAGGGAAACCCCCCCCCTTACCAAAAGGGAGAGGAGACCCGGGGGGGGGGTTAAAGGGCCCTTTAAAGGGGTTTTTCCCTTATGTAGGATTTAAACATGAATTTTTATAATCCTTTTACATTTAATTTTAAAATTCCCGGGGTTTTTTCCCAAAGGCTTCTTTTTAATGGGTTTGAATTTAAGGGGACGGATGTTTAGTTGGATAGCCCCATGGCCGACACAGCGACAAAGGGGTATAGGGGAAAATTTCAAAACAAATCCCAAAAAGAGACAACACCACAGGGGTTTGGGAAATTTTGATTTAATATATTTAAAGAGAAAAGCAGCAGAAAACAGAACATTTCTGAGGCTCCAATTAAGAGAAACCTTTCTTTTTAAAGTGTTTTGAACTTGAATCGGTGCATAGAAACCGAAAGCTGCCCCCACAGGTTGGGTTATCTTTTCAACAAAAGATCAGACCATGAAGTCAGAGTAAATACAACCATTAGATATTCCCCTTGAGTCTTTTCCTTCAAACCCATGAGGTCTGCTTGTGCTTCTTTGCAGATGACACTCTATTATATACTTCAAATCTGACCCTCAGATTGATGGATAGCACTCTGGGGATTAGCATTTCAGCAAGAAGCATCCAGTCAGGCGGACAGAGGTTTGAGATGATGTCAAGAAAACAGAAGCTTTGAACGAGTGTCTTCAAAACATCACATATGCACACCACATCAGCTGTCCGTTTCACGAGGCCAACACAAGACAACTGCTCATTTAGAGCTTGATCACAGTCCTTCTCACCACATCTTTTTATGGTCAAAAGATGGGAGGCTCCCCTCAACCTCAACCATGTTTCCCTTAACGCAGCCTGACGTTGGGCGGTTTGATGTTTCTAGCTGATTTTTAATAACCAATAAACACGCTGTATATTATTAATTGCTGCTTAATTTTGGGAATATTCTTCAAACATTAGCATTTAGCTGAGGCTTCTATCCAGAGCAACGTACAACAAGTGCAATAAACCATAAAGATTCAAACCAAGATCTGTGCCGACCAGATCCCCTCACAGCTCGGTAGGCCAGCAGCAGGGTCTTGGAGTGAGAGGCAGCCAGTGAAGGGAGTGGGGGAGAGGAGAGATGTGGGAGAACTGGGAGAGCTTCAAGACCAGTCAGGCTGCAGCGGGGCGTCTGTAGGTAGGCCAGTAACAGCTAGAAACATATCTCATCTCATCCGTACATGAATTACATGTAGTGGGTGTTTGCTGTCAGTGGTGGCAACTAGTTCTGGGAAACATTTAGCGTCGTCGCAGACAGATTCCTCGTTCACCAGGGGTTTATAGCCGAGCTGTTGGATCACTTTTGTATGTGCTGCCCGATCAAACGAGTTTCTGAGGATATTTTGGGGTAATTATGACCCGCTGAAGCCCCCTGTAGGCTGACGGTTGTGTGTTTTCCTGCTCGTACGTCACAGCTGATTCATGTCTGCCCTTGTTCCATCACTATTCAGTTTGGGCTGTTTTGTCTGCACAGAACAAAGGGTCCAGATGATCCCCCCCCCACCCGCCCCAGCCTCGTTGTGATGTTTCTCCTAAACGCCGCCGTGCCTCGGGGTCGATGCCTCCCTTTATGTGCCGCTCAGAGACGTGTGGGCTCTCACAATAACAACGGGTTTTATGTTTTATGGGGATCTGGTTTCCATTCAGCTGTGCAGATGTTTCTGGAGCCGTTTGGGATGCATGTGTTCACGTTCAGACAAATATTATGCATTTAAAGTATGATAAATTAGCCAGAAGAAGCTCCTGGTTTCAGTGTTCCCATCCATGTACATGCAAGTATGATTGGATGACTTCGATCCAGAAGGAAAGTGAAAAACATGCAGATTCTTGGACAGGTTTCGGGTTACTTTTTAAAATATTTTGCATACACGCGTCTTAGATTTCATCCTGTGTCTTTTATATTTAGTCAAAAACCCTCCATTAAAAGTACGCTGAATTATAAATGATCTGTTCCTTTTTGCAGTGAACCCTGAGGGTCACATTTACACACACGTCCAACAATGTGAACCCCCCCCCCCCCGGTGTGCAAACTGCTGTCTGTCAGCACTATGAAAACATTTATAGAAACTGGAATATTGTTCATTTCCAGTAAAAGACGGATCCCCGGTGCAGCAGCAGATGGAGTTTCCTGTGAGCAGATACTGAGACGTGATGTAAGAGAGTGTGAGACGTTTCCCGGCACACGGTCCCTCAGGACGCTGCGCAATCTGGGCTCCTGAATCATATCGTTTCCCCACAGCTATATCACATACAGCACATATATATATATCCTCTGTGAGGAGCAGCCAGTCTGCAGAGGCAATCACCGCCTCATAATGAGCCCCCCCGTACACATGGAGGCGTGACGGTGTGTATCATCAGCTGATAATGATGCTCTCCATTATCACTTATCGCTCTGAAAAGAGTTTCCTCCCTCAGCGAGAGATAACATCTGATTGGCTCTCCCACCCAGGTACGGGAGGAGATATGCTAATGAGGCGCTGACAAAGAGGCTGATGGGAAATGCAGATAATGAGGCGCTGTGTGTGTGTGTGTGTGTGTGTGTGTGTGTGTGTGTGTGTGTGTGTGTGTGTGTGTGTGTGTGTGTGTGTGTGTGTGTGTGTGTGTGTGTGTGTGTGTGTTTACGCTGACATTACAGCTGTGCATTTTAATGATGGTGAGGCTGGGGATTTAACTGTTGGCTGTCTTGGTGTTTCAATCGGCTGGGTTTCAGCATTTAGAGGACATACCCTGCTCCTTATCAGGTCTCTACTTTAAAGAGTCCTCTCCTGCTGATGTTCAGGTGTATATCAGTATGTAGCGTCTCTACTTTAAAGAGTCCTCTCCTGCTGATGTTCAGGTGTATATCAGTATGTAGTGTCTCTACTTTAAAGAGTCCTCTCCTGCTGATGTTCAGGTGTATATCAGTATGTAGTGTCTCTACTTTAAAGAGTCCTTTCCTGCTGATGTTCAGGTGTATATCAGTATGTAGTGTCTCTACTTTAAAGAGTCCTCTCCTGCTGATGTTCAGGTGTATATCAGTATGTAGTGTCTCTACTTTAAAGAGTCCTCTCCTGCTGATGTTCAGGTGTATATCAGTATGTAGTGTCTCTACTTTAAAGAGTCCTCTCCTGCTGATGTTCAGGTGTATATCAGTATGTAGAGTCTCTACTTTAAAGAGTCCTCTCCTGCTGATGTTCAGGTGTATATCAGTATGTAGTGTCTCTACTTTAAAGAGTCCTCTCCTGCTGATGTTCAGGTGTATATCAGTATGTAGTGTCTCTACTTTAAAGAGTCCTCTTCTGCTGATGTTCAGGTGTATATCAGTATGTAGTGTCTCTACTTTAAAGAGTCCTCTTCTGCTGATGTTCAGGTGTATATCAGTATGTAGAGTCTCTACTTTAAAGAGTCCTCTCCTGCTGATGTTCAGGTGTATATCAGTATGTAGAGTCTCTACTTTAAAGAGTCCTCTCCTGCTGATGTTCAGGTGTATATCAGTATGTAGTGTCTCTACTTTAAAGAGTCCTCTTCTGCTGATGTTCAGGTGTATATCAGTATGTAGTGTCTCTACTTTAAAGAGTCCTCTCCTGCTGATGTTCAGGTGTATATCAGTAGTCTACTGTGACATGTCTCCATGCTTTAATGTTCAAAAAGGACCTCTTTTTTACCCTCTGTCTGAAACCAGAGCCCAGTGCGATGGCCAATGGGAGCGTTAGTTTCCATAGTGATGTCACTGTGTTCGTTAGTGTGTGGGAGTTATGTGTTTGTGTGACGCTGAGTCCTTCTGTTACAGGATGGAGGCCAAAAGTGCATCCCCTCTGACGAGTTTGAGTGTGAAGAGGTGAGGACACACACACACACACACACACACACACACACACACACACACACACACACTCTCAGTGACTCAGTCCGGCTCCCAGCAGCCACCTCTCCATAACATATGTGCGGGGGGGCGAGCGAGTGGGAAGGGGAACATATTTATTGTAAAATACTTTCAGCCTCTTGTTGTTGTTGTTGTTGTTTATTCCTGTAGCATAGTGGGAGCAGCCTTCAGATTGTCGTTGCATGTCCTCACCGTCGCTGCTGTGCGTTGTCGATAAAGCTTTGAATGTTTGAACCTGCAGGCGCTGCTGGCTCGGGAGTCCATGGACTCTCAGGATCCTGCAGGAGCAGAGAGCAGCAGCCGGACCGCACCTCCTCCTCTTCATCGCCTCCTCCTCTTCCTCTCTGTGACTGTGTGTGTGTCCCTGCTTCTCATCTCATAAACTCACACATGCATACTGTACACACACACACACACACTCTTGCAAACACACACACACACACACACACACACACACACACATCCTCTCGAAAAAAAAGCAAGACCCGGAGAAAAGTCACAAGAGTCGCGGAGAAAATGTCAACTGACAGACATCAACAACGAGGAGGAAGATTATCTCTACACACACACACACACACACACACACACACACACACACACACACACACACACACACTCACACACACACACACTCAGGATGGAGGAGAAGAAGAAAGTGGACTTTGTGTGTGTGAGAGACTTTGGGCATTTTGGATCTCTGTCTCACCCCCTCTGGTTTATTTGGATCTGAGACAGCTGGACTGAAAACACAGGAACACACACACACACACACACACACACACACACACACACACACACACACACACACACTGACAACAACTCTGAAGAACTGGAGAAAGTTGGACAGATGGGATGGATCTTCCTCGGTGTGTGTCAACTCGATTTATCACTGCCCTGGACAACAAATCTATTCTACACACACACACACACACACACACACACACACACACACACACACACACACACACACACACACACACACTCACACATTGTTAATGGGCAAACAGGGTCCCTACACGGACACACACTCATGCTGTACACCTGTGTGATTTTTGCGGGTCTAATTTTGTGATTCTGTAAAAACTTCATTTAATGTGAAATATGAAAAAAAAATCAATGGAAGACTGTGTGACTCAATCTGTACGTGTAAAGTTGTGTGAGCGCAAGTGTGTGTGTCTTCCTATATGTGTGTGTGTGTGTGTGTTGAGAGAGAGAGAGCATGATCAGTGTGAATGGCAGCAAAGAAAGGAGTTAAAACCATCTGTGAAATATTCTCTGCCAGTTTTACTTTTGATGCACCTTAGAAGAACCTTTCTAACTAAAACTCTGGAGGTTTAAGTTATTTAAAACTGATATACACCTGAACATCAGCAGGAGAGGACTCTTTAAAGTAGAGACACTACATACTGATATACACCTGAACATCAGCAGGAGAGGACTCTTTAAAGTAGAGACACTACATACTGATATACACCTGAACATCAGCAGGAGAGGACTCTTTAAAGTAGAGACTCTACATACTGATATACACCTGAACATCAGCAGGAGAGGACTCTTTAAAGTAGAGACTCTACATACTGATATACACCTGAACATCAGCAGGAGAGGACTCTTTAAAGTAGAGACTCTACATACTGATATACACCTGAACATCAGCAGGAGAGGACTCTTTAAAGTAGAGACTCTACATACTGATATACACCTGAACATCAGCAGGAGAGGACTCTTTAAAGTAGAGACTCTACATACTGATATACACCTGAACATCAGCAGGAGAGGACTCTTTAAAGTAGAGTCACTACATACTGATATACCTGAACACCAGCAGGAGAGGACAGCCTTGGAGCTTACAAATGAAATCAGTATTGATTTGCATGATGGGAAATATTAATTTCTAGCTGATTCAAAGTCTGCACATATTTGTCTGTTTCTTTTTATGACCGTCTCATAAATTCTTTGGTCAGATAAGAGGAGATTAACCGACATAGTTCACGTTTTCTTTAATGCTGTATTTTAATTATACATCGAGGGTTATAAACAGGTCCTTTCTTTGCTTCCATAATGTGTTTAACCTGTGTGTGTGTGTGTGTGTGTGTGTGTGTGTGTGTGTGTGTGTGTGTGTGTGTGTGTGTGTGTGTGTGTGTGTGTGTGTGTGTGTGTGTGTGTGTGTGTGTGTGTGTGTGTGTGTGTGTGTGTGTGGGTGTGTGTGGGCTCTTCAGTGTGTACTTTACCTCGGGCCACTCTGTGGGGTCTTATTTTTCATAGACGATACCAGGATGTGGAATATCAGCAACGAGCTGGAGGTGAGAGAGATCAGTTTCTGTGACGATGGTGTGGCCTTACTTTACCGTTCTTTCTGACAGAGGAGGAAGAGTGATGATGATGATGATGATGATGATGATGATGATGATGCTAGCCCCTCTAACAAAAGGGATGTCCTGCACCTTAGCTGTGTCTCAATTGTTTTCTTCTGTGATACCATTTGCTCGATTTAGTGCAGACGTGTGTCCACACACACTGATCTGGAACCCGAGATGTGATGCTAATTACTTCATTAGATTTATCGATTTTTGAAGGAGGTAAATCTAAACCATTTCTAAAGTCAAATCTAGCTCAGAATATTCATAAAAATAACTGGTTATATAAAAGAAACCAGTAAGTTAAAGTGAAAGAGACAAATTCAGATGAAATGAGCAGTTATTATTGATATTCAAGAAAAATAAAAGTGGCCCCACAACGCATCCCTGAGGGACACCCCAAATACAGTATGCGGAATAAAACCTAGGTCCAGAGTGATTCTGATAAGCAATCATTTAAAAGCAATGATATGATAACTTAAGCAAAGCATTGGGAACCACTGCTCTAGCGCCACCTTGAGGACAAACTTTAATCCCTAGATCTGTCAACGACCATCTGGGGGCGGCTAGCGGGGCTTTACACTTTCTGTGGATGTGGACGAAAGGGAGTGGAGGTCAAAGGTGAAAGAGAGGATGTAGATTTGCTGATATATTTGTAAAGTTTAACAGAGCTACGACAGTGTAACAGAAATATGTGTCTGGAGATCTAAATAAAAGTAACATCTGTAACAACTGCGGGCTGTTCTGCGCTTTCTGTGAAAGCATCATAACTCGCTTACAGAGCATCAGGGGAGTTACAAGCTGAGATTCAATCAGGAGAGACTTCCTTTTTAGTTTACAGAACATTTATTTACATGAGCCGTATTATATAAAGGTTAACAGTCTTTGGGGATTACACCCCGGTCCTAATATTGTGTATCTGAAGGGGGAAGTTCAGTCATGAGTATCATAGGAAAAACCCCAGGGTCTAGACTCCGGGGGTGATGATGAAGATCTGGATTTGATGAGGAGCTGGGATGAAGAGGAGGTGTGACGAGGTCTTTGGATTAGCTGGGCACTGGATGGGATGACAGGAGGTGGATGGGGTGGGGCGGGCCGAAACATAAACACCTGAAATCACAGCTGACTGAAGGTGAGAGAGGAGAACAGTTTGACTGCAGCTCAATGATTGGCTGCTTAGGAGGGATTAACCTTCTGCTATTAGCTTATCTTATTCTATTTTACAAGCGGACTTGTTCATGCATTTACTTGCACATACTGTAGGTCACACTTTGCACAGTGTTTTAAATATGTTATAAATATTGTGAGTTCTATTTGTAGACAGGATTTAAGACCTTCATTACCAAAGCTACCGTAGCTACTGTCCATAAGACAATATAACCTGTGAGTATTTCACCTGAATGTTCTTTTCTCCACTGCACTTCTTTAGTTCTCTCCACCCACCGAAAGTCATTTCTTCATTGCATGCTCTATGGCTCCTCGGATATCTCTTCTTCCTTTCCTTTCCTTTCCTCATCTCCTCTCCTTCCTTCCCTTATCTCCTCTCCTTCCTTTCCTCGTCTCTTGTCCTGTCCCAGCGGTGAGCAGGTCGCGGTGAGCAATACAGATCCTAACGATGTCGGACGTTAACTGTAATGATTAGTGTCAGCCGGGCTCTCAGCGACAGAGCTCCTGCTGCATCTCGTCTTCGTCACCGGCCCGGAGAGGAAGCCATAATCAGCCACCAGAGGAGCGGGAAGCCGGGGGAAGGAAGTAACGAGAGCTGACACCTCCCGACAAACTGCAAACCACCTCTATGCAGATGATGGAGTTTAAATCTGTGTGAAAAAAAAGCCAGCGTTCGTAAAGATCTGCACCGTGACTCAGTGAGAAACTCCAGCAGAGCGCCTCCAGCTTTCCCACTTTTAAGCATGTGTGTGTGTGTGTGTGTGTGTGTGTGTGTGTGTGTGTGTGTGTGTGTGTGTGTGTGTGTGTGTGTGTGTGTGTGTGTGTGTGTGTGTGTGTGTGTGTGTGTGTCTGTGAATTAGAAGTGGTCCTTAAATACTGTCCTCTGTTGCAAATCAAAGTCTGATAATAAAAGGTCATAAATCCAGAGAGAAAACCGTAAGACTTATTTCTACGGTTTTTGTTTCGTTCCAAATGTATTTTTCTGCACCCTCCCTCTCGTGTCATTTCTGCCTCACAAAAGAAACGCCAAAATCAAAGGTTTAAATCATCATCAAAACATGTGCGGTGGAATTGGGAGAATTATAACTACAGATGGTAGTAAATTACAATGTGTGTGTGTGTGTGTGTGTGTGTGTGTGTGTGTGTGTGTGTGTGTGTGTGTGTGTGTGTGTGTGTGTGTGTGTGTATGGTGAGAAGTGGCTGCAACAGTATATTCGTAATGCCAGTGATTGAGAGAAAGGACACTGTCTCTGCCTGTCACTATAGCAACAAGTAAGTGTGTGTGTGTGTGTGTGTGTGTGTGTGTGTGTGTGTGTGTGTGTGTGTGTGTGTGTGTGTGTGTGTGTGTGTGTGTGTGTGTGTGTGTGTGTGTGTGTGTGTGTGTGTGTGTGTGTGTGTGTGTAATTATGAAACAACAGAGGGAGAGATGGAGGACAGAGAGGATTAGAAAGGAGAGTGGAGAGAGAATATTTAAATGTCTCCTGCCTCATTAAATCTCAGTGTCTGCGTCTGTTTTCTGCCAATCAGAGGGGAACACACACTGCAGCGCAAACGTGCAGAACATGAGTTTATATAGGGAAAAAACATGTATGTATAGGGACAGGTGGAGGTGTGTGCAGATGTGATGTTTTAGTGTGGTTGGATGTAAGAGAACCAGGCAAATGTATATTTTTCAGTCCTGCAGAGAATAAGATTTATAAGGAAGTAACAACACAAAACGCTCCCTTGATTCATTACCTCAGATTGTATAGAAGTCTATGAGGAAATGTTCCTGCTCCTCTCTTGATTCATTACCTCAGATTGTATAGAAGTCTATGAGGAAACGTTCCTGCTCCTCTCCTGATTCATTACCTCAGATTGTATAGAAGTCTATGAGGAAACGTTCCTGCTCCTCTCCTGATTCATTACCTCAGATTGTATAGAAGTCTATGAGGAAACGTTCCTGCTCCTCTCCTGATTCATTACCTCAGATTGTATAGAAGTCTATGAGGAAACGTTCCTGCTCCTCTCCTGATTCATTACCTCAGATTGTATAGAAGTCTATGAGGAAATGTTCCTGCTCCTCTCCTGATTCATTACTTCAGATTGTATAGAAGTCTATGAGGAAATGTTCCTGCTCCTCTCCTGATTCATTTCCTCAGATTGTATAGAAGTCTATGAGGAAACGTTCCTGCTCCTCTCCTGATTCATTACCTCAGATTGTATAGAAGTCTATGAGGAAACGTTCCTGCTCCTCTCCTGATTCATTACCTCAGATTGAATAGAAGTCTATGAGGAAACGTTCCTGCTCCTCTCCTGATTCATTACCTCAGATTGTATAGAAGTCTATGAGGAAACGTTCCTGCTCCTCTCCTGATTCATTACCTCAGATTGTATAGAAGTCTATGAGGAAACGTTCCTGCTCCTCTCCTGATTCATTACCTCAGATTGAATAGAAGTCTATGAGGAAACGTTCCTGCTCCTCTCCTGATTCATTACCTCAGTTTGTATAGAAGTCTATGAGGAAATGTTCTTGCTCCTCTCCTGATTCATTACCTCAGATTGAATAGAAGTCTATGAGGAAATGTTCCTGCTCCTCTCCTGATTCATTACCTCAGATTGTATAGAAGTCTATGAGGAAATGTTCCTGCTCCTCTCCTGATTCATTACCTCAGATTGTATAGAAGTCTATGAGGAAATGTTCTTGCTCCTCTCCTGATTCATTACCTCAGATTGTATAGAAGTCTATGAGGAAATGTTCCTGCTCCTCTCTGGATTCATTACCTCAGATTGTATAGAAGTCTATGAGGAAATGTTCCTGCTCCTCTCTGGAACCCACTAATCTCTAGATTCAATGCCCCTGTTAGCATTTCCCTGATGAGTTTATGGTCTCTATCTCTAGTTTCCAGTCTTCTTCAATACAGCATGGTATTCATTTAGTAAATTATGCTCCCATTTAGAGTAAATCAAGAGTGAAGTAGAAACGTTTTCTCATAGACTTCAATGAAATCTGATATGCCTACATATATGGGCAACCGTTTGACATCTGCTTGGCTGACTTCTTTGACAATATTGGAGTGGTTTTAGGAGTTCTTGGGGAGGCTGTATCCATTTCTGAATTTCAAGATCGATAATGAACCTGGAAGCGGCCATATTGAAATTCTGATAGTGTGATGTCGTTAAACAACTGCCATTGTTTTAAATTCCCCAATGGGGTATTTACTGACATATTTCATGTCCAAGAATAAAGAAATCTCTTCAGCTTGTCTTAACCACAGACATTATTTCAGGCTAACAACCAAAAACACATTCAGAAAACCATTGACCTCCACACCAGGGGACAGGGAGAGGTAGAAAGAAATAAGGGGGAATTTCAGGGTGGCTTTTTGTACTTGTGGATTATTGTTTCACCTTGCAACATCTCGTGTGTTCAACACGTGGCTGCTGTTGACTCTGTGAAATCAGGGGGGAGGAAGTGAGAGGAGGGAGGATTAAAAGGTTGGAAATAGCTACAAGACAAGGGGGAGGAAATATCTCCAAACAGTAAATCACACAAAGAGAGGAGGTCACACACTGACTGCAGGAAGAGATGACCTGAAGACATCAAACGCAGAGCTGTCAGTGTGTGTGTGTGTGTGTGTGTGTGTGTGTGTGTGTGTGTGTGTGTGTGATCAGAAACCAGAGGTATTTACTGTATGCTGCGATATTCTGCACGCACAGGCACACACACACACACACACACACACACACACACACACACACACACACAGGGAAAGTGACAAGGCTGTGAAAGCACTCAGAGGATGTCAGCAGCAATCACAACAGCCTCGGTGACACACACACACACACATCCTCCCATTTCAGCTGACACACTCATTGCACCGCAGGCGAGATGTGGCTGCAGGAAGGTCGTCCTTTATATTCATATTATAAATATATATGTGAGGAAGCAGCACAGAGGACGTATGTACGAACGCTCCCTGCTGTGAGGAGTGATGGTGGAGCGGCGCCGGGAAATAAGCAGAATAAATGAAGTGTTGGAAATATCAAATATAAGAAACAGTCAGAGCACAGACACCTGAGGGGACAGGAAGCTGTAATCACTGCTGTGTGTGTGCGTAGATGTGAGTGTCAGTGTGAGTGTGAGTGTGAGTGTGTGTGTGTGTGTGTGTGTGTGTGTGTGTGTGTGTGTGTGTGTGTGTGTGTGTGTGTGTGTGTGTGAATAACTCAGGTGTTGATGAGAATGATCCTCAGGAGGTGACCCGTGTTAACGAGTCCAGTTAAGTAGCTGCGACACACAGAGAAGTGAGGACAGAGTTACAAAGATACTCTGAGTCAGCCGCTAAAAACCATCAGAAGTCCTTTTCACGGTCGGGAGGTCAATGGCTTCCTGAATGTGTTTTTGGTTGTTAGCCTGAAAAAAGTTCTGTGGTTAACACAAGCTGAAGTGTATTGAGCTATAGTTCCTTTATAGCCCAACATTAGCCTCCTTTAGCTTAGCGGTGGAGACGTGAAGTCATGTGACCGTGCTGTAGTTCCTTTATAGCCCAACATTAGCCTCCTTTAGCTTAGTGGTGGAGACGTGAAGTCATGTGACCGTGCTGTAGTTCCTTTATAGCCCAACATTAGCCACCTTTAGCTTAGCGGTGGAGACGTGAAGTCATGTGACCGTGCTGTAGTTCCTTTATAGCCCAACATTAGCCACCTTTAGCTTAGCGGTGGAGACGTGAAGTCATGTGACCGTGCTGTAGTTCCTTTATAGCCCAACATTAGCCACCTTTAGCTTAGCGGTGGAGACGTGAAGTCATGTGACCGTGCTGTAGTTCCTTTATAGCCCAACATTAGCCTCCTTTAGCTTAGCGGTGGAGACGTGAAGTCATGTGACCGTGCTGTAGTTCCTTTATAGCCCAACATTAGCCTCCTTTAGCTTAGCGGTGGAGACGTGAAGTCATGTGACCGTGCTGTAGTTCCTTTATAGCCCAACATTAGCCACCTTTAGCTTAGCGGTGGAGACGTGAAGTCATGTGACCGTGCTGTAGTTCCTTCATAGCCCAACATTAGCCACCTTTAGCTTAGCGGTGGAGACGTGAAGTCATGTGACCGTGCTGTAGTTCCTTCATAGCCCAACATTAGCCACCTTTAGCTTAGCGGTGGTGACGTGAAGTCATGTGACCGTGCTATAGTTCCTTCATAGCCCAACATTAGCCTCCTTTAGCTTAGCGGTGGAGACGTGAAGTCATGTGACCGTGCTGTAGTTCCTTCATAGCCCAACATTAGCCACCTTTAGCTTAGCGGTGGTGACGTGAAGTCATGTGACCGTGCTATAGTTCCTTCATAGCCCAACATTAGCCTCCTTTAGCTTAGCGGTGGAGACGTGAAGTCATGTGACCGTGCTGTAGTTCCTTTATAGCCACGTTTGGTATTTGATCAAATGCAAGGTAATGGATTCCTTCATATCCTAAAAGGAACTATCCCATAGTAGTAGAGATAGCTCAGTCTTGAACATAGTGGTTTTAGTTTATATGGCTGCAGAATCTGGATTTAATGGTTAATGCACTTATAGCAGTTATTATAATGTAAAGAGGACAGACAAACGGCTGCAGGACGTTTCTGAGTCGATCCTGTTGGATTCAAATCAAGAAAGGAGCTTTTTTTCCAGAGCCTGTTCTCCGCTGCAGGTGTGATGTGTGTGTGCATGCTTTGGCGGATTATACATTTGGACGGATAAATCCAGAACCGCCTCCAGTAGCGTTTTTTTAATCCATACATTCAGAACATCTCTGATCCTGCAGAACAAATGTGTTTGTGCGTGTGTGTGTGTGTGTGTGTGTGTGTGTGTGTGTGTGTGTGTGTGTGTGTGTGTGTGTGTGTGTGTGTGTGTGTGTGTTTCTGTTCTGTCAGCCACTCATTGATCCTGAGAAACCAACCCAACGCTTCGATGCCGACACACACACACTGACCACCGTCCTCACCCAGTTTGTGTCTGCAGGCTGAAAGTCACGTCCCTCCTTCAGCGCAGCCTCTTTTGTTACGCTTCATCGGCTGCAGAGGCCGGCTCTCTCCAGATCATACTGCTCCCTACACTACTTAAAGGACTACCGGAAGACATTACAATTCACCATTATTTCTGAAACGATCCTGCTATACGTTATATATCATTTATAGTAAACCCACAAATAAGTTCTGTGGTCGCTTATGGCTGTCCATCTGTTCATTGTAAATGAACGTCATCATAACGGTGAAACTGAACCGTTGACTTTCATTAAATGCATTACCTCAACAAGTTTGAAAGTAATCATATAGAGTTGAACCTAATATGTTGTATTTAAACTTAATATTAACTAATACAGTTACGGGAAGTCTGTTGACATATATTTAATAAAGTCAACATTTCATTTATTTCAGTGTATTAGAAACCTGCATTTCAATAGGGTGACGTTAGCACGTTAGCCTAGCATCGTTGAGTCTAATTATGCATAATTTAAGCTCACAGCTGCAGTATTCAGGAAACCCAGACAGTTTGTTCTGTGGTGACTTCAGTTGGGATGGAGGTTGTTTGTTCTAAAGTCCCGTAATTCGTTGTGTTGGCTAAACAATTTGTTCTAACAGTACCCTGTATTTCAATAGGGTAACGTTAGCATGTTAGCCTAGCATCGTTGAGTCCTGCCTGGTGAGTTATTTATGTGAATACACCATCTATATGGATGCACATTAATGGTTTGTGGCTCTGCATTAGCATCGTTACAGCTACAGCATGTAGACCAAGCCTGGTGCCTAGGAGTAGGCCTAAGGTTGTTTGATCGCTTGTTTTTATTTGTATTTGTTACCTCGTTAGCATGTTAGCCTAGCATCGTTTAGTCCTGCCTGTTATTTATGTTAATACATTGTATATATGTATACAGCACTTGTTCTTATATTTGTTCACTCAAAGTTGTGTTTGTTTCACAATTTGCACCCTGCATTTCCAAACTGTAACGTTAGCATGTTAGCCTAGCATCGTTGAGCCTCTGCCCTGGAGAGTTAATATTAGATGCCTCAAAACAAATGAGTACGTGCTTTAAACACCCAGCCCCCCGTGGCTCCGCTGCTGCGTTATTATCAGACATCTTGTGCTGTGTTTAAAACACCTGATAGTTGGTCATTAGCCTATCCGGAGCCTGTAGCAGAGTGAAGCCCATTACTCGCTCCATGTGTCTCCGCTGCTGCAGGCCCTGCGTCTCTGTGCTGCGCAAAGGTGACATTTTCCTCTCAGGATGATCATTCCTGGAGGTGTGTGGAGTCAGACTCTGCTCCTCTATCTCGAGCTGTGTGTTATCGCTCTGATGAGTCGCTGTGTTTAAAGGTGCCGCTATCGGCTGGATCTGTGCTACTCCAGGAGAGAATAAGAGCATCCGTCACCCTCAAGATCCATATCTGCAGGATGAGAGCTGAGCGAGGTGAGGGTGGGGGTGGAGACAGGAAGCGAGAAAGTGTAAACAGTAAACACACTGAATACACACCGAACAGCTGATGTGTTTGCAAATTAAGAGCATGTTTCCCCCTGCTGCCTGTCGTAGAGTGCCCCGTCTCTCCAGATGTGGATCCACATGTGTGTCGTCTGAGGCGATGAACACCATCTGTCATCGAATCAAACTTTATTAACTTTATTAAGAGAACAGAGACCCGCTTCCATCCTCAAAACAAACACTCTCAGAGAGAGGAGTCGCTGCTCCGGATCCAGAGTCTGTCCACACTGAGCCAAGTCTGCTCTGATTGGTTAACTGGGTGACGTCCCACCCCCTTAGCCTAGCACCTACAATGAGCGAGCGTTCCGTAGTGATGTCACTGTGTTCCGGAACTTTGGGATTTTAGCCTTTTGCAGACCATTTACATGCACTAACACACCACAGAAGAGGGGACACACCACAGCAAGAGATGGGGGAGAGGGGTGAGGAGGGGGGAGTACAGAGAGACAGGAGGAGAGGGGGTGAGTTTATACTCTGAGAACATCGGACCGCTGCTCCCGTTTCAGGAAATGAACACAGAGAACCAATTCTGTTAGCCCCCCTATCTGATCCACACACACACACACACACACACACACACACACACACACACACACACACACACACACACACACACACACACACACACACACACACACACACACACACACAGGAGTATCTGTGATGTTCTCTGTGCAGCGTCGTGTTGCAGCTATTTAAAGCGGGAGGAATGGATTTTGGGGAAATCTATTTTTTTGTTCTCTGCACTTACACACTCACACACACACACACACACACACACACACACACACACACACACACACACACACACACACACACACACACACACACACACATGAAGACAGATGTGTTTAAACAGCAGCAGCATCTGTTCTCTGTTTCTCCTCCCTCGGAGGCTGCTTCAGGTCAAACCTCTGCAGATGTGCTCACCTGTGCAAAGTCAACAAACAAACAAACAAACAAACAAACAAACAAACAGCAGTGACACAGCAGACTGCGGCGGTGTGAATCCCCCGCTGACAGAGCTGCAAGACTCTGCAGTTCTTCATCAGCAGGAGGATCTAAAACTGAGATATAACTCAGGATCCTCTACAAAGGATCCATGACTCAGGATCAACGACTCAGGATCCAGGACTCAGTATCAACGACTCAGGATCCAGGACTCAGGATCCAGGACTCAGGATCCACCACTCAGGATCCTCTACTCAGGATCCACGAATCAGGATCCAGGACTCAGGATCAACCACTCAGGATCCCTGACTCAGGATCCACGACTCAGGATTCAGGACTCAGGATCCACGAATCAGGATCCACGACTCAGGATCCACAAATCAGGATCCACGACTCAGGATCCTCTACTCAGGATCCGTGACTCAAGATCCATGACTCAGGATCCACCACTCAGGATCCACCACTCAGGATCCACCACTCAGGATCCACCACTCAGGATCCATGACTCAGGATCCTCTACTCAGGATCCACGACTCAGGATCCATGACTCAGGATCCATGACTCAGGATCAACCACTCAGGATCCATGACTCAGGATCCTCTACTCAGGATCCACGACTCAGGATCCATGACTCAGGATCAACCACTCAGGATCCCTGAATCAGGATCCATGACTCAGGATCCACCACTCAGGATCCACGACTCAGGGTCCATGACTCAGGATCCTCTACTCAGGAACCGTGACTCAGGATCCATGACTCAGGATCCTCTACTCAGGATCCATGACTCAGGATCAACGACTCAGGATCCAGGACTCAGGATCCAGGACTCAGGATCCACCACTCAGGATCCATGACTCAGGATCCACGAATCAGGATCCAGGACTCAGGATCAACCACTCAGGATCCCTGACTCAGGATCCACGACTCAGGATTCAGGACTCAGGATCCACGAATCAGGATCCACGACTCAGGATCCACGAATCAGGATCCACGACTCAGGATCCACGACTCAGGATCAACGACTCAGGATCCACGACTCAGGATCCACGACTCAGACTCAGTTCTGACCGAGGCTGACCTGATGACCACTTCCACTCCCATCTCTCTCTGGCGCCCGGACAGAGTGTGATGCTAATGAAGTGGAGAGGACGCTGCACACGTGAGGCTCTAATGACGCCTTTGCACAACAACACGGCTCTGTGAGCCGGCCCTACTTCTTCTCCGGCGTATTGATATGCAAAGATGATTAAAGATGTTCCTCCGTGCATTTACAGCAGCTTTAGTTCCTGCAGTGATTCATAGCGTTTATAAATCTCCTGAAAAGAATGCATCTGCATATTTACCTCCTCCTCCCTCCTGAGTCTGTGATCAAAACTTTATTCATACAGCACTTTAAAGTAACTCAAGGTGCCTCACAAACAAAAACAAATCTACACCAACACTACAAAATACTAGCTCCCCCCTCCCAGGTAATCACAGATAGCTCTGTGATTAAGAAGAACACTCAAAACAGGAACAAATATATTAAATAAATAATACAAATAAACAAATAAATACAATAATTAAATAAATAATATAAAGGAATAAAATAAGATAACATCAAATTCAGTTAAAAATCTAATTATACTTTTGGGTTTTGAGTTGACGTTTTGAAATATATATTTGGTTTTTTTTATCCTCAGGATTGTGGGTATTTCAAACGGCGTGAACTAAAGTCCTTTTTCCGTACAGACTCTCTCGCGAGACTTCCTGTCCCGTTCTCAGTACAGACGCACTGTTCGTGTAGCAGCACTAACACCTATTAGCGATCATCTGAAAGAAATGAACAGGAACACTGGGAATAAACAACATGCTTTACGAAGTCTGAACTAAAATGTCTTTCCATGAACACAAAGAACCTTTAACCTTTCATATCACCTCTCTCTTTGAAGCCTCACTATCTTGTATGCTAAGTAGGAAGCTAACCTTTTAAAAACAATAGGAACCCAAAGTTCTCCTGATGCCGTCTTCCTCCTGACGTCCTCAAGTATCCCAGCCTCTATCAGGCGTCTGTTTCTGGGCTATTTCAGGACCGGCGGCGTCATGTTACTGCCCTTTATTTCCCAACAGCAGCCTTCAACAGGACACATGCTTTATTTGCGTATTTAATAGGACACCGGGCGCACGGGGGGGGGGGGGGGGGGGGGTAATCTGGCCCCGCGGCTCCGATCGCACTGATATCTGCAGCAGACACCACGTCAACACGCCTTAACACAGTTTGCAGTTTAATTTCACAGCGATTATCACAGAGCTTTAAACAGCACCGCGAAACACACACATACACACACACACACACACACACACACACACACACACACACACACACACACACACACACACTATGTTACCAGTCAACAAGACCAACGCATTCTCAATTTGCATCCTGTTGTCCTGGATATTTGCTGTTTTAACTTCCGTCCCAATGAGAGTGAAATGCACTATGGGAACTGCAGGCTGCTCTCTGTCTTTCAGCTGACATTGTTGGGTTTCCTTATGCTCGTTTTAATCTGTATGTGTTTGTCTGTAACAGAAAAATACCAGATAGTTACTACAATAATACAAATCTAACATGAATGCAGCACTTGATATGAAATGTACTTCACTGCTGCTTGATGGTGAATAAAAAGGAGGGAGCATTTTAAAGGCAGCGTTATATGTTATCAGTCTCTATAATAAAACCTGCTCACCCGTCTCCCTCTCATTTCCTCTTTCAGATGGGGAACAGTGGGGGGGTGGACTACTTTTAGAGCGACCTACTTCCAGGTGTCAGGGTGTCACTGTCGCGGTATTCAGGTACACACTCCAGCAATTCATCCTGCACTGATTACCTCTTCACCTGCTGTCGGCGCGGCTCCCGAGGCTCGTTTGTTTCCTCACAAACTGCCTCAGTATTACTGCGCGGCCTGCTTCAATACTGCACTCTGACTGGTCAATTTGGACTTTAGGTTGTTATTCCCGCAAACGGACTGTTGCTAAGAAGAACAGACTGTTGCTAAGAAGAACAGACTGTTGCTAAGAAGAACAGACTGTTGCTAAGAAGAACAGTCTGCTGCTAAGGAGAACAGACTGCTGCTAAGGAGAACAGACTGTTGCTAAGGAGAACAGACTGCTGCTAAGAAGAACAGACTGCTGCTAAGGAGAACAGACTGCTGCTAAGAAGAACAGACTGTTGCTAAGAAGAACAGACTGTTGCTAAGAAGAACAGTCTGCTGCTAAGGAGAACAGACTGCTGCTAAGGAGAACAGACTGTTGCTAAGGAGAACAGACTGTTGCTAAGAAGAACAGACTGTTGCTAAGGAGAACAGACTGTTGCTAAGAAGAACGGACTGTTGCTAAGGAGAACAGACTGTTGCTAAGAAGAACAGTCTGCTGCTAAGAAGAACAGTCTGCTGCTAAGAAGAACAGACTGTTGCTAAGGAGAACAGACTGTTGCTAAGAGAACAGACTGCTGCTAAGGAGAACAGACTGTTGCTAAGGAGAACAGACTGTTGCTAAGAAGAACAGACTGTTGCTAAGGAGAACAGACTGTTGCTAAGAAGAACGGACTGTTGCTAAGGAGAACAGACTGTTGCTAAGAGAACAGACTGTTGCTAAGAGAACAGACTGTTGCTAAGAGAACCTGTTGCTAAGAGAACCTGTTGCTAAGAGAACAGACTGTTGCTAAGGAGAACAGACTGCTGTTAAGGAGAACAGACTGTTGCTAAGGAGAACAGACTGTTGCTAAGAGAACAGACTGTTGCTAAGAGAACCTGTTGCTAAGAGAACAGACTGTTGCTAAGGAGAACAGACTGTTGCTAAGGAGAACAGACTGCTGTTAAGGAGAACAGACTGTTGCTAAGGAGAACAGACTGTTGCTAAGAGAACAGACTGTTGCTAAGAGAACAGACTGTTGCTAAGAGAACAGACTGTTGCTAAGGAGAACAGACTGTTGCTAAGGAGAACAGACTGTTGCTAAGAGAACAGACTGTTGCTAAGGAGAACAGACTGTTGCTAAGAGAACAGACTGTTGCTAAGAGAACAGACTGTTGCTAAGAGAACAGACTGCTGTTAAGGAGAACAGACTGTTGCTAAGGAGAACAGACTGTTGCTAAGGAGAACAGACTGTTGCTAAGAGAACAGTGCTGTTAAGGAGAACAGACTGTTGCTAAGGAGAACAGACTGTTGCTAAGAGAACAGACTGTTGCTAAGGAGAACAGACTGTTGCTAAGGAGAACAGACTGTTGCTAAGAGAACAGACTGTTGCTAAGAGAACAGACTGCTGTTAAGGAGAACAGACTGTTGCTAAGGAGAACAGACTGTTGCTAAGGAGAACAGACTGTTGCTAAGAGAACAGACTGCTGTTAAGGAGAACAGACTGTTGCTAAGAGAACAGACTGTTGCTAAGAGAACAGACTGTTGCTAAGAGAACAGACTGCTGTTAAGGAGAACAGACTGTTGCTAAGGAGAACAGACTGTTGCTAAGAGAACAGACTGCTGTTAAGGAGAACAGACTGTTGCTAAGGAGAACAGACTGCTGTTAAGGAGAACAGACTGTTGCTAAGGAGAACAGACTGCTGTTAAGGAGAACAGACTGTTGCTAAGAGAACAGACTGTTGCTAAGAGAACAGACTGTTGCTAAGAGAACAGACTGTTGCTAAGGAGAACAGACTGTTGCTAAGGAGAACAGACTGTTGCTAAGAGAACAGACTGTTGCTAAGGAGAACAGACCAACAGCGAGAGGTCTGGTTAATTTATCGTCACTGAATGACAGACGTTACTCCTCTTCATCAGAAACTCAGAGGATACTTTTTTTAAATATTATTTTTACATTTGTAAAAAGCACGACAAACAAGGTCACCGGTTCAAGTCCCCAAAAGAGCAAGGTCTACCGAGGTGTCCCTGAGCAAGGCACCGTTCCCTACACTGCTCTCCCTGGGCGCCGTACATATGGCAGCCCACTGCTCCCAACGCTAGGGTGGGTGCAGTAAGGGTTCCTTTGGCCAAATGAAACTGAGGATCGGCACGCTTCACAATGAAGTATAACACTATATGTCTTTATGGAATTGGATTTTCTCCCGATGAAGACGTCATAAAATACTTTGAGTTTCGTTGGAGGTCTACTTTATGATCCCGCTCGGGGGGGCCTCATCACAACGGGTAATTTATGGAGGAGGTTTGGAGCGACCATATGTTGAGTTTAAAGAGATTTATGGTAAATACAGTGGAACACACACATACCCGCCTGAGAGGCTGGCAGCGGTTCAAATACAAACACTGGTGTGTGTGTGTGTTTAGCATGACGCCCGCTCCACACGCAACTCATTACCGTTCCTCCCTCTGGGCTTGAAACGCACACGCTAACACATCGATCACTGCACCGGACTGGAAATCCACAAGTGTAAAAATGTGGTTTCATACTGCAAGATATTCAACTGAAGAGGTAAATGTTTCATGAAAGCAAACTAACAGCAGGAAAAGGTGCATTTGTTAGGGACTACTTTCAGTGGCGGATTAATCCACACTTCATGGTATTTAAGACCTCACATTTGATCAAATCCATTTGTAAATATTCACACACGCTGCAGGATGGTTTGACGCTGACACACACATCATCATGTCGTCTGCGTAGAGTGTGAGTAAAATAGAAAAAATAAAACGTTAAACGTCCAAAAACCTTGAGACCGGCTTTCGAATACGAGAGGGTTTTGTATCGTCGGCTTCCACAAATCTATATTTTGTACTCTTGCAATAAGTGTTTCTGTTTTATGCTATTTCATAATTCTGTGCCACCTCCTCTCAGTCCTCTTTTTCCTGGAGCAGCCATAACTCCTGGAGACCAGGGGACACTAAAGAGAGACGCACACAGCTGGAGACCAGGGGACACTACAGAGAGACGCACACAGCTGGAGACCAGGGGACACTAAAGAGAGACTCACACAGCTGGAGACCAGGGGACACTACAGAGAGACGCACACAGCTGGAGACCAGGGGACACTAAAGAGAGACGCACACAGCTGGAGACCAGGGGACACTAAAGAGAGACGCACACAGCTGGAGACCAGGGGACACTAAAGAGAGACGCACACAGCTGGAGACCAGGGGACACTAAAGGGAGACGCACACAGCTGGAGACCAGGGGGCACTAAAGAGAGACGCACACAGCTGGAGACCAGGGGACACTAAAGAGAGACGCACACAGCTGGAGACCAGGGGACACTAAAGAGAGACGCACACAGCTGGAGACCAGGGGACACTAAAGAGAGACGCACACAGCTGGAGACCAGGGGGCACTAAAGAGAGACGCACACAGCTGGAGACCAGGGGACACTAAAGAGAGACGCACACAGCTGGAGACCAGGGGACACTAAAGAGAGACGCACACAGCTGGAGACCAGGGGACACTAAAGAGAGACGCACACAGCTGGAGACCAGGGGACACTAAAGAGAGACGCACACAGCTGGAGACCAGGGGACACTAAAGAGAGACGCACACAGCTGGAGACCAGGGGACACTAAAGAGAGACGCACACAGCTGGAGACCAGGGGGCACTAAAGAGAGACGCACACAGCTGGAGACCAGGGGACACTAAAGAGAGACGCACACAGCTGGAGACCAGGGGACACTAAAGAGAGACGCACACAGCTGGAGACCAGGGGACACTAAAGAGAGACGCACACCTACCAGGGGACACTAAGAGAGACGCACACAGCTGGAGACCAGGGACACTAAAGAGAGACGCACACAGCTGGAGACCAGGGGACACTAAAGAGAGACGCACACAGCTGGAGACCAGGGGACACTAAAGAGAGACGCACACAGCTGGAGACCAGGGGACACTAAAGAGAGACGCACACAGCTGGAGACCAGGGGACACTAAAGAGAGACGCACACAGCTGGAGACCAGGGGACACTAAAGAGAGACGCACACAGCTGGAGACCAGGGGACACTAAAGAGAGACGCACACAGCTGGAGACCAGGGGACACTAAAGAGAGACACACACAGCTGGAGACCAGGGGACACTAAAGAGAGACACACACAGCTGGAGACCAGGGGACACTAAAGAGAGACGCACACAGCTGGAGACCAGGGGACACTAAAGAGAGACGCACACAGCTGGAGACCAGGGACACTAAAGAGAGACGCACACAGCTGGAGACCAGGGGACACTAAAGAGAGACGCACACAGCTGGAGACCAGGGGACACTAAAGAGAGACGCACACAGCTGAGACCAGGGGACACTAAAGAGAGACACACACAGCTGGAGACCAGGGGACACTAAAGAGAGACGCACACAGCTGGAGACCAGGGGACACTAAAGAGAGACGCACACAGCTGGAGACCAGGGGACACTAAAGAGAGACGCACACAGCTGGAGACCAGGGGACACTAAAGAGAGACGCACACAGCTGGAGACCAGGGGACACTAAAGAGAGACGCACACAGCTGGAGACCAGGGGACACTAAAGAGAGACACACACAGCTGGAGACCAGGGGACACTAAAGAGAGACACACACAGCTGTTAGGGTAACTGAAATATATTTCCTCTGATTTTAAACGGAGGATCTGACAGGATGAGGCTAAAGTCATCTGCAGTTGGAGGCCTGAAACTCAATGTTCCCTCCCCTTCAGAGAGATTACTTCGTGTGTAACCGCTGAGGCTACATGTTGAGGGTGTCTCTGCGGCTGTCCCTCTCTCCACACTCCTCTCATCTACATTTATATTTGGTTGCATGGAAACATATTGTGCCGTGACTTCCCTCTTATATTGTTGTCTTCGCTGCAGTACAGCAGGTGAAGGGACTGCTGATTTGTCCGAATAAGAACACTGACAACATGAAGCTGATATATGATGTGCTTCTGCGTACTTGTACTGTAGTATTTGTACACTGTTGTACCTGCTTTACTGCACACACATGAGGTCATCACCACTAAATGATTCTTATTCCTCTAATTAACAGCGTTTGCTCACTTGATTTCCCAGGGTGCCACTCTGCAGATGGTCAGCATAAATAGTGTGTGAGCTCAGCTGTTCACACACACACACACACACACACACACACACACACACACTGGTCAGTGTACATAGAGAAGTGAATCGTTGCTTCCTCCTGCAGCAGACGAAGAGTTACTCACAGATGTGAAAGAGTAAAAGCTCGATGTGAATGAAGTCAGAAGTAAAAGTATCTTTGGTTCCAAACCTAAGGGTCCAGCCCCAACAAAGGGTCCCCAGGCAAATCTGAGGGGTCGTCACATGATTAGTGGAAAGAGGAATAAAAACCAGTTCAGATGAAATATAAAAGAGTACATCCTTCATGTTTCATCTTTGATATGATTTAAATGTCTAATGTGCAACATGTATTATTCAAATGGAACATTACTTCCACATGTATTAAGAACCAATGTATTTCATTTAAATAGGTTTTAAATGTTTGTAATGTCTTTCTGTCTTTGTATTCATTAAAGTAATACTAATATATTTCTAGTACATTTATTGTGTATTCGTGTCTAAAGTAAAGAAGTACAACACACGTTGATTATATCCATTTAAACAGCCTCACCTGCAGGACAGAAAGGTGTGCTAATTACAGGTTGAGCCTCGCTTCAGCGTGAGTACCAAACATTACATCCACCGTGCAGGGGGGGGGGTTTAACCGTGGTGAGATGACACAGGATGCAGGAAGCTGTGATTATGCAGCCCCCTGAACACGCCTACATGCATCTACTTTTAGAAATCACACGGTGCAGCTCCTCTGTGCAGGTGACACATGAAGTCACACAGGACAGTTACTCCGTGGTTTCAGTCAGAATAAAACGGTGCACAACATGAAGTGGATCTGCAGTCAGGTTTAGGTCTTTTCATCAAGCCGCCCCCTGCTTACCCAGCATCCCATCTGATCCTGTTAGCAGGTGGAGGCTCTGCAGACCTCAGCAGGTGGAGGAAAGCCGCGTTACAGAGGTTATTCTGCAGTGTTGGAGTGAATGCATGGGAAGCATCAGGCTGCTGTCGACCTCTGATCATATTATCACACCTACAGATTCTGAACCGCGTGATACAGCAGCGATAATGTCTGCAGTTTATCAGACATTATCGGCATTATCCATAAAGCCAGACGCAGAATCCAGAACATGATGTCAACAAATCTAAAGCTAACAGAACAAGCATCCTCCAACGAGTATTACATCGATATCCTCAGTACTTTTATTGGAAGCACACAATACTTGGTAGATTGTCTTTAATTAAAGGTTTGCATTTCATTGTAGGTTTGTGATAAACTAACGGTTGAAGTTAGGAGGTGAAGTAATGAATTTAGGAAGCAAGGAAGACTGCAAGGTTAGGAGGAAAGGTAGTGAGTCAATACCAGTGTATGTATCTCAGATGTCTGCTTCCCGGTGTAAGACAAGGATAACAGTACTTTGTTCATCATGTACAGGAAATCTAAATTAGCTTTAAAGCTAAGCAGTCTAGTCTTGAGGCTTGGTTCCAGCTTAAGTTCCAGAACAGGGCGTACTAAAACAAGCTCAGCCAAGATTTTACAAGGTTTGACATCGAATATAAGAAGCAAGGACGTCCCCGAGGTGAGGTGGAGCTGTCTTCCCGGACATAAGTTCTTGTACCGTGTGAAACTCAAAAACTTCACGAACAATGGGAGGGCGTTTGATAACGTCCGTCTTTCTGCTGAACCTATCCAATCGTTTACAACCTCTCAAGTTTTAAAATGCATGACATTTAATCTGTAGTTTTTGCAGAAAGTAAAATGTCTGGGTACAAACAAAACAATAAGTTATATTTGGGATGTTTCCAGCGGTGCAGAGAGCTCATGAATGGTAAATAGACTGCATTTCCATTTGTGTTACGTCCCCAATAAGAGAGGAGACAGCAACACAACACAGCCAATACCATTGAGAGAGTCAGCTGTGTTTGTTCTTACCAAAACATACCAACCAGTATTCCTTAAGGCCTATCTCTAAACCTTCAGTCAAACAAACCCCCCCCCTCAATATCTGTTCTACTAACCTAGCGTTTCTAACAGATGCTACCTACACACACACACACACACACACACACACACACACACACACACACACACACACACACACACACACACACACACACACACACACACACACACACACACACACATAAAAGAGAAGAATTACAGGGGTCTGTAAATGCATCATTCTCACATGAAGGGACTGAATGCATGTCCTCTTCCTGCAGCCTTCAGGTGTTAAAGCTGCTCACACTGGATTCAGAGTGTAAGCACGGCAAAGTGTGTGTCTGTGTGTGTGTGTGTGTGTGTGTGTGTGTGTGTGTGTGTGTGTGTGTGTGTGTGTGTGTGTGTGTGTGTGTGTGTGTGTGTGTGTGTGTGTGTGTGCAGGTAAAAGATGCTTCGGCTCAGCAGAAAAAAGGCTGAGGGATGAATGTTGCTCCTGACCTGCCGTCTCTGAGGACTAATACCTAATACTGTCGCTACACACACACACACACTGTACACACACACTGTACACACACACACACACACACACACACACACACACACACACACACACAGTATGAATGTTTTACACCCTGCAGAACAGAACGAACACGTGTTTTCCTTCCTGCCAGTGGAGGGTTGCTCTGAACAGTTGCTAGAAATGAAATGCATTAGTTTATTTGTTTATGTTGTTATCTGCTGTCAGTGGTCTGGTACTGTTCTCTATGTCCCAGGTCAGATTCTCCACCATCTGGTAGGGGATAATATTAGATTACAACTTGTTTGGCATGATGGAAACTCAGTTGAAATGTGCGCTTGTATTGAAATCCTGTCTCTGCAGTTCATTATCTGCCGTCTGAAACTCTTGTGTCTAAGATCAATGCAGCTTAACCTTTCCTCCATGTCTTTAACCTTCACCCTCCACACTGTTGCAGGTGTGTGATGTGATATAATGAGAGTGTGTGATCGGACTTCCCTCTGGCTGTGTGCAGCGGCAGGAGGTAGAAAGAGATGCAGATTTTCTGAGTGAAGCTGTGGGTTTTTAAAGGTCTGCACATTTGAAGTTCAGAGAGGAAACAAATGAAAGCTGCGTGTCTTTACAGGAACAGGGAGCAGACTTTATTCAGATTTTGCAGAATAACTTCTACATTATGATATATTAATGTGAAGTTACCAAGCTGTAAGCATCTCTCTACTTAGAACAACAAATCATGTCAGACTCCATAAAACCCCTCTCTATGCGGATCATAGCGTTGCTTATTTGGACAAATTCAAGGAGCAATCAAAGTTATTTTTGTATTCCTCGTGCACGTGTTTGTCGGTGCTGTTTATTATTTATTTTTGTAAAAACGCTTACAATTTTGAACCAATTTCTCCTTTTCAGTCTTCAAACATCTGCACTCCTGGTGAGAACAACATTAAAGGTTAATAAAAAAGTGAAATTTTAAAGGCAATTTTGTCTGATTGTCAAGACACGCTTTCCAGGAAATTATTCATTTACGCTGACGTTGTTTATTTGGACAAATCTGACACATTTTAAAGGTGTTTTTCTAGTCTTTATACATCTATCTTCATTGCACTGCTGGATAGGATCAACATCAAGCTTCAAACTGGATAAAAAAGGGACAATGAAACTGTAATATGGTGCGATTATCAGAGCATCTTTTCAGATATCACCCTGTATGCTGACGATAGCGTTGCTTATTTGGACAAATGTCTCATAGTTACAGCAGCTGAAACAAAGTGCCTCCAGGGTTTCCATACAATCCACAGAGTGAGATTAATACTGCACACAAAGACGAACAAGACAAACATCCTTTATTTGCACACACACATACACACACACTTATATTTGTCCCACACACACATTCCTCTGCTGTCTTTTACACAAACAGCGTGACAGGAGAGAGAGGACAGGCCGCCGCAAGCGACACTCCTTTAGAAGAAACATTCAATAAGTGTGTCCTCCATTATCCCGCTGCCTCACACACGCACACTGTTTACATGATGCCTCACACACACAGAAACACACACACACACACACCCGCTGTTTACATGCTGTAATTTGTCAGCAGCATTAACACGATAGCAACTCAATACAACAAGAGAGAGAGGACGGGAGGAAGAGTGTGTGCTGCGACTGAGGGATGGAAAACTGATTTACTGAGAGAATTAAGCAAGCCCACACACACACACACACACACACACACACACACACACACACACACACGCATGTACACACCATGTGCTGGGACATGATAAGAAATGCAGGATCATTCATCTGTTTGCTGGAAGTCTCCCTCTCTTCCCTTTGACTTCCATCTTTGTGAGCCTCCTCTTTCTCCTCTTTTAGGAGGGGCTTTCATTCTGAAACACCTTTCAAACACACGATTCAAAGAGCTTCTGAACGTCAGGCACAGAGACACATTAAGGAACATTTAGCAGGACTAAGAGATTGAGGCCAAGCTAGCCTCTGTTCCAGAGCAGGAGCCCGATGGGGACCAGGTTTTGGGGTTTCAGTTGCAAAGTCACTGGTTGTTGGCCATGGAAATGAATTCTACCTTTGCTTGGTCTGCACCGAGAGCCCCATACGTCAGAGGCATGGGGGGGTAGGGGGCGATTTACATGACTAACTGCAGGTTGTGTTGACTATGTCATCAGATATTGAGTTGTTTTGGGAGAATTTGTGCTTGCAATTTAAAAAATGAGGGATATTCACCCTGATGTTTGTGATGATGTGGCTCCTCAGCTCTGGTTGGTGGAAAAGCAAACTGTGTCTTAGGTTAGGGTTAGGGTTCAATCCCAACTAACCCTAACCCCAGTATGAAACTAAAGGGGCTAATGTTAGGGGACAAGGTTCAGGTTACTCTTTTGTAGATTTGGTCTGCAGTGACTCCCCTCTATACAACGTGAGCTACACAGGACAGGTGGATAGTAACAAAGTACTTCTAGTTACAGTACTTTCGAGGTACTTGTACTTTACCTGAGTTTTTCTCAGTTTATGCTTCTTAATGCTAATACTCCATTACATTTTGGAAGCCAATATTGCACTTTTTACCTGTAAAACTTTACTTTACTTTTAAGATTTAGATTATTAGCATTTTCAAAATATAAATCATCAGAAATAAACATAAGATTTATCCATAGTTTAAAATATCCGGCAGCAGGGTAAGAGCTATTGAAATCAGCAATGCATTTACTAGCTGTGATAAAACACATCAATAATCATAACCCAGATACTCTAAAGGGCCGTTACGAATAAGGAGTACTTGAGGTGTATTCTGATGCCGATTCTTTTGCATTTTCACTTGAGTAAGATGCTGGATGCAGGACTTTACATAACCCTTTTAAAATGTAGTATTGCTGCTTTGACTTCAGGAACAAGTCTGTGTACTTCTTCCACCAATGGCTGTTAAACTAAGACTCTGCAAAGGCTGAACGGTGGGAGGTTAAAATGCATTTTGTTTCCCTTCCCTTTCAGAATAAAAGCCTCTCTCTCTTCTCTCTGTGCGGACGTTAGTGTCACTGAGTGCGTTTCCATTATTCTGTATTTTAAAGTGTTCTGCTCATTTGCTTTTGATGAGAGACACGGATACAATTAGACGGACGCAGGAACACTGATGCACGTGGAAACCGTCTGAATTCATGGTTTTTGTTCGAATTGTCCAGCAGGTTTTATGTTAATAACATATGTGTCATCTCATCATGCTGATTGACGCACAGAGGGGAATATAAAGTGTCTACATGATATGATATGAAATAAACACACACCGATGAATTATTAACTAATATGCTGCATGAGTTCAGTCTGCAGCTATGTGTGCTAATGTATTCTGCAGCCAGTCGTGTGAATCGTCTGAGTAAAACGGAGAGTAAGGGGATTACAAACACCTAATAGTTCACAGATAACTCTCCGCTATAAATTGAATGTAGGACAGAAAAATAGAAATCCTAATATCCTCACAATGACGGCAGACCTTATTGCTCGGGTTAGGAGGCAAGAATTCATCGCAGCAGAACAAAAGTCCCATTGTGTATCATCGCTTTGGTTCATGATCTGAATTTATGGAGCGAGGAAATGAGTAAATATCCACTTACGAGTCTTAATGCAGAGCAATAATTGAGGATATGCACATTTACATATATGAAAAGCTAACATGATTGTTTAAGCATGAAGAGCAAAGGTTGGTAAAAAATCGACACAGAATGCAACGTCCTGCATTCAAAATGCATTAGAAGTAAAGGCAGAACAAATGAGATTCCCAAGGTTATTCTTTGTTTTAAAACAACAATTTGACGTCATTATACCCAACATTAGCCTCCTTTAGCTTAGCGTTGGAGACGTGAAGTCATGTGACCATGCTGTAGTTCCTTTATAGCCCAACATCAGCCTCCTTTAGCTTAGCGGTGGAGACGTGAAGTCATGTGACCGTGCTGTAGTTCCTTTATAGCCCAACATCAGCCGCCTTTAGCTTAGCGGTGGAGACGTGAAGTCATGTGACCGTGCTGTATTTCCTCTATAGCCCAACATTAGCCGCCTTTAGCTTAGCGGTGGAGACGTGAAGTCATGTGACCGTGCTGTAGTTCCTTTATAGCCCAACATTAGCCGCCTTTAGCTTAGCGGTGGAGACGTGAAGTCATGTGACCGTGCTGTAGTTCCTTTATAGCCCAACATTAGCCGCCTTTAGCTTAGCGGTGGAGACGTGAAGTCATGTGACCGTGCTGTAGTTCCTTTATAGCCCAACATTAGCCGCCTTTAGCTTAGCGGTGGAGACGTGAAGTCGTGTGACCGTGCTGTAGTTCCTTTATAGCCCAACATTAGCCTCCTTTAGCTTTGCGGTGGAGACGTGAAGTCATGTGACCGTGCTGTAGTTCCTTTATAGCCCAACATTAGCCTCCTTTAGCTTTGCGGTGGAGACGTGAAGTCATGTGACCGTGCTGTAGTTCCTTTATAGCCCAACATTAGCCTCCTTTAGCTTAGCGGTGGAGACGTGAAGTCATGTGACCGTGCTGTAGTTCCTCTATAGCCCAACATTAGCCGCCTTTAGCTTAGCGGTGGAGACGTGAAGTCATGTGACCGTGCTGTAGTTCCTTTATAGCCCAACATTAGCCGCCTTTAGCTTAGCGGTGGAGACGTGAAGTCAACGTGCTTTTGCTATGAAGGATTTTCATTTTCTGAGGAAGTGCAGAACAAACGTTCTTACGGAAAGGGTAAAGGAAATCACATATCGTGGAAGTAAAAAATAGATGTCTTAAAGCAAACATCTAAATATTTATCCCTCCGTTGGCAGGGAAGTTGCGTGTCCGATTGCCGGAGCATCTCCGGAGGCAGGACCGCCGACAGAGCAACATTACAGAGTGTTCGGTCATGCTCCAGTTTCTCAGATATGTATGCTGCTGCACTCAAGTGAAGCTCAGAGGACACACACTTCTCTCTTCTCCATACAACCTCTTTATAACCTGCTTTCAGGAGTCCCGGCTCCTCCTCACCTGTATTTCCATTTAGTTTCAAAGCATTGGTTCGGCCCATTGCTGACACCATTTGATGCATTAGAGAGGGCATCCATACCTGCAAAAAACACATTTGGACAACCATATAGGCAAGGTATTAATAACCACTTGTAGGACTTTTACTCGTAAAAGAGTATTTGAACACTGCAGTATTCTATTTGCACTTAATTAAAAGCAACTCTACATCACTAAAGTAAAACTCACTTCTGTAATCACTCTAACAGTTCGGTTTCCTCCACAAAGAGCGATTCAGCCTCAAAAAGCTACCAGCAATTGTATTTAGCAGCAAAACACAACGGGTAATAACAGTGTCATGTTCGAAACCTGCAGGGGGGGTCCCGTGGAGTCTCAGACAAACATTTGTCAGATGATTAGGGGAAAGCGGCATCATTTCTAGAAATGAAAAAAAAGGAAATTAAGAAAAAAGAGTGTGTGTAGAAGCTTGAGAAAGTATTTCATGTGTGTGTGTGTGTGTGTGTGTGTGTGTGTGTGTGTGTGTGTGTGTGTGTGTGTGTGTGTGTGTGTGTGTGTGTAATTACCCAGATCGGTCATTAGTGGAAACTAGGGCTCGTTACTGGAGACGTCTCGTTACAGAGTACGGAGAAAAATATTTTATTCATGTTTCATCTCACGAAATTTAATCACATCAACTAGCTACACTGCACACACATCCCTGACCCACTTACACACACACACACACACACACACACACACACACACACACACACACACACACACACACACACACTTACACACACACACACACACACACACACACACACACACACACACGCGATGGCGGCTGATTTTCTTTCCGTTTTGCCAATTATAACAATTCAATTACAGCGGCTAGGTAAACCAATCATGAGAAAGCTTGATGCTAAATTGAAGAAGAATGAAATGCCTACAGAGAAAGACATTAGCGTGTTAGCGGCACATGTGCTATCAGAAACATTAAGGAACATCAAAGGAACGAGGGGGGGGGGGGCTGTACATGGGGAAGAGAAGGAAGGCTGGGGACCATTTCTATTACTTTACATATACAGCTGCTATCTTATCCTAGAGTCGTATCAAATCACACATCAGAACTTATTCAGCTGTGATTATAAACTGCTAGCTGTGAGCCGTTATGTTGTTAGCCGTTATGTTGTTAGCCGTTATGTTGTTAGCTGTTAGTTGTTAGCCGTTATGTTGTTAGCCGTTATGTTGTTAGCCGTTATGTTGTTAGCTGTTAGTTGTTAGCCGTTATGTTGTTAGCTGTTAGCCGTTATGTTGTTAGCCGTTATGTTGTTAGCTGTTAGTTGTTAGCCGTTATGTTGTTAGCCGTTATGTTGTTAGCCGTTATGTTGTTAGCTGTTAGTTGTTAGCCGTTATGTTGTTAGCTGTTAGTTGTTAGCCGTTATGTTGTTAGCCGTTATGTTGTTAGCCGTTATGTTGTTAGCCGTTATGTTGTTAGCTGTTAGTTGTTAGCCGTTATGTTGTTAGCCGTTATGTTGTTAGCTGTTAGTTGTTAGCCGTTATGTTGTTAGCTGTTAGTTGTTAGCCGTTATGTTGTTAGCCGTTATGTTGTTAGCTGTTAGTTGTTAGCTGTTAGTTGTTAGCTGTTAGTTGTTAGCCGTTATGTTGTTAGCTGTTAGTTGTTAGCTGTTAGTTGTTAGCTGTTAGTTGTTAGCTGTTAGTTGTTAGCCATTAGCTGTTTGCGAGCTGTTAGTTAGTTGTTAGCCATTAGCTGTTAGTTGCGAGCAGCAGGTTGTTACTCATTATTGGGCGAAGGTAAATGATTGCAGTTCCCTGATTTGTTTTTGGACAGACACTTTGATAAATACTTCTTCTTCTTCTTCTTCTTCTTCTTCTTCTTCTTCTTCTTCTTCTTCTTCTCCAACTCTATTTTCAAGTCAAATTGTAAAAACTTTTCTAAACGTTTTAGAGCTTCATTTATCTCTCCGGCTTTCTGCGGAAATCAGCCTCCTTATCATTAACCGAGTCATTCCTGCAGAGAGAACACGCTCCTTTCAGCCAAATATTAATTTCCTGAAGCTCGAAGTTATCAGCTCATTCATCTCCCTGAGGAACCAAAACCTGATGCACATACCTAATGAACAACCACACTCACTCACTCACACACACACACACACACACACACACACACACACACACACACACACACACACACACACACACACACACACAGATAAGAGACTACATTTATTGTGATTATTGGGTCCACATGTTCCTTTTCTCCCTCCTCATTACTAGTGTAACTAAAGGGGGAGAATCACTGAGCCTTGGGAAGACTCGGTCCCATCAAGAGATCCCTTACGCATTTATGCAGGAGCACAAACACACACACACACACACACACAATGTGGCATCTACAAGCAAACACATATGCCACCACAGCGCCCTGGACAATTCCTCATGCACTGTCATGGACATCTGCTGCAATCTGGCCTTTACTGCTTAGCGTACGTGCAGTTATGTGTGTGTTTGTGTGTGTGTGTGTGTCCTTGAGCACCTAGCAGTGTGTCCTCTCTTCAAAGTCTCCGTATCGAAATGTTTCTGCAGCTTCTTCACAAAAGCTTTGTGTCTGCACAGTTATTCTTTTCCAGTGCAGTTTTTCTTTTCCTCTTTGAAGCTACTTTTGTGAAATTAAATCCAAACGTTTCTGTCAACAAATATCTGAGTGTTTACTGAAGTGTTTCCCCCCTGAGAAAACAGCGATTCTATGATGAATATAGTTTTGAGGAATTGAGAATAATCGTGATCTAAATTTTGGATCCGAGATCTGGTCCTGAACCCTCAGAGTGTCTGAGCAGCAGTGTGTGTTTACAGAGCTGCAAACACACTCCGTCAATAATAATTACAACCTCCATCTGTTTCCACACGCACGCACACACACACACACACACACACACACACACACACACACACACACACACACACACACACACACACACACCAAGACGCAGTGACAGGAGAACACATCCACAAAAAATCCACTTTTACCATAACTTTTTATTCCACACGTTCGTCTCCTTTGTCAAAACATGCAACCTACATTACCCACAATGCAACTCTTCTGTACATCTGCAGGATTTAAATATGTTTCTGACAGATGGAAACACACTGAGTTCCCTTCAGTAACATTCACACACATGAAGCTCCAGGGCTGGGCGTGACTCAGCAGCTTTTACTCTCTCTCTCTATTGTTTTCTCACCTCTGCATTTTAGAGGTGCATTAGCTAGAGACACACACACACACACAGACACACACACACACACACACGACTAAGAAGTTACAGGTGTAGAGGCTCAAACTGAAGTCAAACGCTGGGTTACAGGTCATCGTCTGTGTGCAGGAATAAGAGAAGACTAATGGAGGGCAGAGTACGGGAAGACGAGATGTTGATGATCTTTTTTAAAGCTCTGAGGTTAACGGGGCTCCATCACCAGCAGGGGGAGGTGAGAGGGGGGACGGTGACTCAGCAGATTGGTGTATTTTCTATCTTCAATTTGAATTCTTCGGTTACATTTAATGAGCCTAAGATAAGAGTGAGAGTCAATCAATCGATCAATCAGTCAACCAATCAATCGATCAATCAGTCAATCGATCAATCAGTCAACCGATCAATCAGTCAACCGATCAGTCAACTAATCAGTCAATCAATAAATCAATAAATCAATCAGTCAATCAAAGTTTACTCATATAGCCCAATATCCCAAACGTCAGATCTGTGTTTGCAGTTTGTACAGATTATGAATATGACCCCCTCTGTCTTTAGCCCCTCCCATCGGACAAGGAAACCCTGAAGAAACCGAGGAGGACCCCCCCAGGACGGATAGAGATGCAACAGATGTGTAAATCAAACGATAATGCATTCACTTTCAGTAAAGTCAAACGTGACATTTTCCCGGTTGATCTCCTGATGAAGTAAGACTGAGGCGGGATGTTTGATTCGATCCCTCAGGAGAGGCATTGATCGTTATCAGTAATCAGAACCGAGGACACGCCGCCGGGAGCGGAGCGAGAGGGCCGTGAGAAGGATTCCATATCGCTCCCCTCCTGAGTGCCCGTGCACCATGCCAAGCAAAGAAGTATATTTATTCTGAAATTAACACAATGATCTATTCAGAAACTCAATTTTAACTCAATTAAAGCTCCTCTCCCTGCCGGTCATGCCTTTGTTGCAGTAATCGTCAGTCTCTGCTTCTCAGGACGGAGCTGCTTTGAACATGAATCGCTGCAGCTGAGCGAGGGGGAACATTTTAATTCAGCCACACAAGGGGAAGAGAAACCATGACAGAGGAGCAGGTAGGAGTGTGTTGGAGTGCCTGCAGCCACACACAAACTCACACACACAACAGGGGGAACACACACACTCACACACAGTTGCAGAGGAAAGCGAGACTATGCAAATCGTACAAGCTAATGAATTTCTGAATTCCAGCCCTGGCTCCTGTGATGGTAATGAGCTTATTTTGGCAAGAGCTCACAGAGGAGAGAGGGAATGAACAACTTCATGCATACACACACACACACACACACACACACACACACACACACACACACACACACACACACACACACACACACACACACACACACACACACACACACACACACACACACACAGAGATCTAAGCCAAACACAATCTCCTGCTGACAGTAGCTCATCAAACCTCCTCAATCTTCCTCTCCCTCGATGCCGCTCGTCTCTTTCAGCCGGCTCTCCTGCGTGATGTAAACCTGTTAGTACGTGTAGGAGAGGAACCCGCAGAAACCAGCCGCTTCATTTATCAATGCCGTGTTTCCCCCAGTCTCATTTCTTCAATATTTAAGCAGGCCCCAGTGACCCTGCTGTGGAACATCTCAGAATCCATCTCAATCCGCCCTCACTAAGTGATATCCCCCTCCCAACAAACTGCCTCCTCTATCAGCGGTCCATAACCCAGGAGCAAAACACAACGACTACAGGAGAGGACTCTTTAAAGTAGAGACGCTACATACTGATATACACCTGAACATCAGCAGGAGAGGACTCTTTAAAGTAGAGACTCTACATACTGATATACACCTGAACATCAGCAGGAGAGGACTCTTTAAAGTAGACACTACATACTGATATACACCTGAACATCAGCAGGAGAGGACTCTTTAAAGTATAGACTCTATATACTGATATACACCTGAACATCAGCAGGAGAGGACTCTTTAAAGTAGAGACTCTACATACTGATATACACCTGAACATCAGCAGGAGAGGACTCTTTAAAGTAGAGACTCTACATACTGATATACACCTGAACATCAGCAGGAGAGGACTCTTTAAAGTAGAGACACTACATACTGATATACACCTGAACATCAGCAGGAGAGGACTCTTTAAAGTAGAGACTCTACATACTGATATACACCTGAACATCATCAGGAGAGGACTCTTTAAAGTAGAGACTCTACATACTGATATACACCTGAACATCAGCAGGAGAGGACTCTTTAAAGTAGAGACTCTACATACTGATATACACCTGAACATCAGCAGGAGAGGACTCTTTAAAGTAGAGACTCTACATACTGATATACACCTGAACATCAGCAGGAGAGGACTCTTTAAAGTAGAGACTCTACATACTGATATACACCTGAACATCAGCAGGAGAGGACTCTTTAAAGTAGAGACTCTACATACTGATATACACCTGAACATCAGCAGGAGAGGACTCTTTAAAGTAGAGACTCTACATACTGATATACACCTGAACATCAGCAGGAGAGGACTCTTTAAAGTAGAGACTCTACATACTGATATACACCTGAACATCAGCAGGAGAGGACTCTTTAAAGTAGAGACTCTACATACTGATATACACCTGAACATCATCAGGAGAGGACTCTTTAAAGTAGAGACTCTACATACTGATATACACCTGAACATCAGCAGGAGAGGACTCTTTAAAGTAGAAATGTCCCGGCAGGAATACTCTGTTCTTCACACAAAATATGAATTTTCTTTCAAAGTCTCTGACAGTTTGATCGTCTGAAAACCTTCAAACCGTTCAGACTCCTGTAAAACATTCTCAGTTAAGAGTACTTTGCAGCATGAAAGCAGGACATTAAAACGATCAGACATTATGCTCTGCCTCACACTCTCTCTCTCTCTCTCTCACACACACACATCAAGGTCATGCAGTACTTCAGCGAGTTGATAAAGACTTTGTGGTGGTAACCTCGCAAGTACTAAAGAGAAACTCATTCACTGATTCTATTCTCACACCCACATCTCTCAGTGTGTGTGTGTGTGTGTGTGTGTGTGTGTGTGTGTGTGTGTGTGTGTGTGTGTGTGTGTGTGTGTGTGTGTGTGTGTGTGTGTGTGTGTGTGTGTGTGTGTGTGTGTGTGTGTGTGTGTGTGTGTGTGTGTGTGTGTGAGGTGAAGTGATTAAACACAGAATCCTGTCTGACAGAAGAAAGACAGAAACAGACAGAGCTTTCAACCTCTGATGACGGTACGGGGGGGGGGGGCTCCTGATAATGAGATGCTGCATGCTGTGAAACATCTGTAAATACAGGTGTTGTTCTTAAGCTCTGCAGTCGCTCAACGGCGTAGAGATTTCAACGTTTTGTTCTGACAAATCAACAGCTAATAAGACCACCAGGAGTTCAAATATATTCATTACGGATCCTGACAGGTCAGAAATGGATTCAGCATCCTCGATAAACACCTCCATATTCTCAAAATCAGTCAAGCAGATGTCCAACTGTTGTGCGTACAAAATACCGGAAGGGAACATCTGGCCATTTCTAAATAGTGGAGACCCGGACTTTACATTCCAACAAAACAGCTGGAGGTCTCAATATTCCCCCTCTAAAGAACGCTGCAGAAATGAGTCCTCAAACCCTGACATGAGTCTTCATTATGAGTCCTCAAACCGTGACATGAGTCCTCATTATGAGTCCTCAAACCCTGACATGAGTCCTCAAACCCTGACATGAGTCTTCATTATGAGTCCTCAAACCCTGACATGAGTCCTCATTATGAGTCCTCAAACCCTGACATGAGTCCTCATTATGAGTCCTCAAACCCTGACATGAGTCAGCATTATGAGTCCTCAAACCCTGACATGAGTCCTCATTATGAGTCCTCAAACCCTGACATGAGTCAGCATTATGAGTCCTCAAACCGTGACATGAGTCCTCATTATGAGTCCTCAAACCCTGACATGAGTCCTCAAACCCTGATATGAGTCTTCATTATGAGTCCTCAAACCCTGACATGAGTCAGCATTATGAGTCCTCAAACCGTGACATGAGTCCTCATTATGAGTCCTCAAACCCTGACATGAGTCCTCAAACCCTGATATGAGTCTTCATTATGAGTCCTCAAACCCTGACATGAGTCAGCATTATGAGTCCTCAAACCCTGACATGAGTCAGCATTATGAGTCCTCAAACCCTGACATGAGTCAGCATTATGAGTCCTCAAACCCTGACATGAGTCCTCATTATGAGTCCTCAAACCCTGACATGAGTCAGCATTATGAGTCCTTAAACCCTGACATGAGTCCTCATTATGAGTCCTCAAACCCTAACATGAGTCAGCATTATGAGTCCTCAAACCCTGACATGAGTCCTCATTATGAGTCCTTAAACCCTGACATGAGTCTTAAGGTGGGGCTTGGAGGAGGTGGGACTGCAGGATGAGGCAGGGCTGCAGGAGGAGGTGGGGCTGCAGGAGGAGGTGGGGCATGGAGGCGGGGCTGTAGGAGGAGGCGGGGCTGCAGGAGGAGGCGGGGCTGCAGGAGGAGGTGGGGCCTTCAGTACCATGCTGCACAGACTGCTAATGAGCCGTGTTACCCACGAGTGGAACTCCCTCCGCTGACACGTGCAGAAAAGAGGCAATTACTGAGTTACTGCACCCCCGAGACGGAGGGCGAGCGGAGATTATCTCGTCCTTCGTTAGCGCACCGAACATCCTTCACAGGCTCAGAGAGGGGGTGCACGTCAGCTCGTAAGGCAGTCTGATTTCAGGAGGTTTATCTCACTGTGCTGCTACCTGGGACCAGTACTGCGAATGTTAATCAGACTCGAAGTGCACTAGGTGTTCAAACGTGGATGTCAGATCTCAAGCTGATACCGCTCATGAACCTCAATAATTAGCATGTGTCCTCTTCAAGAACTAAGGGGTGTCAGGGGGAGCCACTGATGTAGAAATGATCATTTTGCAGGTGAATCATCCCTTTAACTCTGAATGAGAAGCTGCTATCACAGTGGAGAAACTTACAGTTATTCTGAGTTTTTGTGGTGTAAAATGATTCTGACCAATGAGGAACCAGCACCAATTTAAGCCAAGTATTTGATTGAAATTAAAATCAAATCAAATCAAAACGAGTCGGAGGGGATCAGACTCCTCTCTCAGCATGAAATCCCCTCTGATACAGAGAAGTTAAAACCCTCTCCGCAGAACCTCGTTAGATCTGAAGCTCTGTGTTTGAGAAGAGCTGCTAGACGAAGATGTAATGAACGTCGGCGGAGAAAATGACCTCAGTGTGCGCAACACGGAGAGGTCACCGGGGAGGAAGGGGCTTCAGATTGAAGTGATTTGCGTGTCTGAGCCCGGAGATCCAGGCCAATAATTCAATCACTGTGAAACAACCAGACTCCACACACACACACACACACACACACACACACACACACACACACACACACACACACACACACACACACACACACACACACACACACACACACACACAGGATAAGATATCAAACACACGCCGGTTAAACCACAGCAATTACACTCTCCACCTGAGGGAGGTGGGGGGTGTGGGGGTTAGATAAAGGGGGAGTGTGTGAGAGGAAGTGTAATGAGAACAGATTGCAGATCAGGATTCAGAGCCGCCCAATGAAACGTCTTCTGGGGGACTTCAGGTAATGTGTTTTAATAAGGTGTGTGTGTGTGTGTGTGTGTGTGTGTGTGTGTGTGTGTGTGTGTGTGTGTGTGTGTGTGTGTGTGTGTGTGTGTGTGTGTGTATGGGTGTGTGTGTGTGTGTGTGTGTGTGTGTGTGTGTGTGTGTGTGTGTGTGTGTGTGTGTGTGTGTGTGTGTGTGTGTGAGATTGACCCGCTCTTATCTCAGATTGATCAGTTAGACAATATGGCGGCCATTTGGATAATAACACAGCTTTTAACTTCTCCTCTCCCCTCTTCCTCCCGTCTTCTTCTTCCTTCCCTCTACCTCCCCTCTCCTCCCCTCTCTCTCTTACCTCTCTCAGTCTGACAGGTGGATCCTCACAATGATACCCATTACTAAAGGAGTGCTCACAATGACTTCAGATTGTTAGTAATGGCTGGTAATAAGCCCCGTGCTGCTGCAGAGATACGCAGCGTGCTTTGTGTGTGTGTGTGTGTGTGTGGGGGGGGGGGGGGGGGTGTATTGTACATGCACGCATTGTAACTTTGCACATGTACAGTGTGTATAAGTAGAGATAGAAGATGTGATTTTTAAAATTGTGATATTGTGAAAAACATTCACCTTTTTTATGCAGCGCATGTATCTTAAATATTCTTATTTATTTGTACACACACACACACACACACACACACACACACACACACACACACACACACACACACACACACACACACACACACACACACACACACACACACACACACACACACACACACACACACACACAGGCTTTGTCCTTGAAGTCAGGAATAGAAAGGAGCAGCAGCAGCCTGCAGGGAGGAGAGAGGAAAGACTTCTCGTCCTGCAGGAGACGTTCACCTGCAGGACGATGAGACAGAAATAGAAAGACGAGACCATTTCATCTCCAGATGACTCTGCAGCCGGCAGGCTGACCTTGAAGCGTCTCGAGGTGAAGTTCACTTCATACTCTCAGTGGGAACCGACCATCACCTACTTATGTTTTTGATTTAGTGATTTATCAGTGACATATTTCAGTGATTTATCGGTGACATATTTCAGTGATTTATCAGTGACATATTTCAGTGATTTATCGGTGACATATTTCAGTGATTTATCAGTGACATATTTCAGTGATTTATCGGTGATTTATCAGTGATTTATCAGTGATTTATCAGTGATTTATTTCAGTGATTTATCAGTGATTTATTTCAGTGATTTATCAGTGATTTATCAGTGATTTATCAGTGATTTATCAGTGATTTATTTCAGTGATTTATCAGTGATTTATCAGTGATTTATTTCAGTGATTTATCAGTGATTTATCAGTGATATATTTCAGTGATTTATCAGTGATTTATCAGTGATTTATCAGTGACATATTTCAGTGATTTATCAGTGATTTATCAGTGATTTATCAGTGATATATTTCAGTGATTTATCAGTGATTTATCAGTGATTTATTTCAGTGATATATTTCAGGGATATATCAGTGATTTATCAGTGATTTATCAGTGATATATTTCAGTGATTTATCAGTGACATATTTCAGTGATTTATCAGTGATATATTTCAGTGATTTATCAGTGATTTATCAGTGATTTATCAGTGATTTATCAGTGATTTATCAGTGATATATTTCAGTGATTTATCAGTGATTTATCAGTGATTTATCAGTGATTTATCAGTGATATATTTCAGTGATTTATCAGTGATTTATTTCAGTGATTTATCAGTGATTTGTTTGCTGTGACAGACACATTTGTGTGTTGGCAAAGCGCTGTCCCCGTCTCCCAGCATGCACTCTGCTCCCCGCTGAGGCTGTCAGTTCTGCTCTCTCTGCAGACTGTCGGAGGCACGGATGTCCGTGTCACTCTTCATACACACACCCTCTCACCCTCCTCTTCATCACCCAGTCCTGCAGGTAGAAACTCTCCGAGCAGCCGATCACAAACCGGATAAATATTCAGCTATAAATAAAGAGATGCTCGGGCAGCAGAGGGAGAAAAGGCCCGCTGACATGCTGATCAAAAATCAGACAAGATGCATGAGGAAAAAAATCTCAGAATGAACTTTTTTCTCAGAAACGGAGAATTAAGTCAAAATTCTGAGGAAAAAAATCGAAATTTCTGAAAAAAGTCGATCTAAGAAAAGTGTAAATCCTGAGGCAGAAGTCGGGGGGGGGGGGGGGGGGGGGGCTGAATTCTGAGAAAATTCAAAATATGGAGAAAAAAATCCAAATCTAAGAGAAAAGTAAAATCCTTCAAAACAAAATCAAAGTTATGACGAAAAAGTTGAAATTAGGCCAAAAAATAATCATTTCTGAGTACAAAGAAACAGAGGGCAGTACAAATCAGAACAGAATGTAAATCCTTCAAATGAAGTTAAAAGTGAAAAAGACAGAAAGGCAACAAAAAGAAAATTGAGTAAAAATCTGAGAAAAATTCAATTCCTTCAAACGAAGAACAGCGAGGGTTCTTCAAACATAACACCTGCTCTAGAACCTTTGATAGAAAACCTGAAAAGTATTAGGACCCTGAAGGCAGCAACTCCCTGATTCCTATGCAGAGGAAGAGGATTTGTTTTGTCCCCTTTTTCAAATCAAGGCAAATTAGCTCATAAATTAATCTAATTAAATCAAAACATGCAGCTTCCCTTTCAGCGTGTTCTCCGTCTGCTCCCAGAGCTAATCGATGCTGAGGGAGGTCGGGATGTAAAGGGGATGCAGTCTGAAGTCCTGCGCTCGGGTGCCATCGAAGTTAAGATCTCCGACTGGGCGCTCATCCAGAACCACAACACACACAGACACACACAGACACACACAGACACACACAGACACAGACACAGACACACACACACACACACACACACACACACACACATACACACACACACACACACACACACACACACACACACACACACACACACACACTGATGTTTACTTGTATGGCCACCGATATAAATGTCACAGTTTTCTCCTTCATCAACAGGAAATACAGATAGAGTTACAAAGTGGAGGACTCTTTAAAGTAGAGACTCTACATACTGACATACACCTGAACATCAGCAGGAGAGGACTCTTTAAAGTAGAGACTCTACATACTGACATACACCTGAACATCAGCAGGAGAGGACTCTTTAAAGTAGAGACTCTACATACTGATATACACCTGAACATCAGCAGGAGAGGACTCTTTAAAGTAGAGACACTACATACTGATATACACCTGAACATCAGCAGGAGAGGACTCTTTAAAGTAGAGACACTACATACTGATATACACCTGAACATCAGCAGGAGAGGACTCTTTAAAGTAGAGACGCTACATACTGATATACACCTGAACATCAGCAGGAGAGGACTCTTTAAAGTAGAGACACTACATACTGATATACACCTGAACATCAGCAGGAGAGGACTCTTTAAAGTAGAGACTCTACATACTGATATACACCTGAACATCAGCAGGAGAGGACTCTTTAAAGTAGAGACACTACATACTGATATACACCTGAACATCAGCAGGAGAGGACTCTTTAAAGTAGAGACTCTACATACTGATATACACCTGAACATCAGCAGGAGAGGACTCTTTAAAGTAGAGACTCTACATACTGATATACACCTGAACATCAGCAGGAGAGGACTCTTTAAAGTAGAGACACTACATACTGATATACACCTGAACATCAGCAGGAGAGGACTCTTTAAAGTAGAGACACTACATACTGATATACACCTGAACATCAGCAGGAGAGGACTCTTTAAAGTAGAGACACTACATACTGATATACACCTGAACATCAGCAGGAGAGGACTCTTTAAAGTAGAGACTCTACATACTGATATACACCTGAACATCAGCAGGAGAGGACTCTTTAAAGTAGAGACACTACATACTGATATACACCTGAACATCAGCAGGAGAGGACTCTTTAAAGTAGAGACACTACATACTGATATACACCTGAACATCAGCAGGAGAGGACTCTTTAAAGTAGAGACACTACATACTGATATACACCTGAACATCAGCAGGAGAGGACTCTTTAAAGTAGAGACACTACATACTGATATACACCTGAACATCAGCAGGAGAGGACTCTTTAAAGTAGAGACACTACATACTGATATACACCTGAACATCAGCAGGAGAGGACTCTTTAAAGTAGAGACACTACATACTGATATACACCTGAACATCAGCAGGAGAGGACTCTTTAAAGTAGAGACGCTACATACTGATATACACCTGAACATCAGCAGGAGAGGACTCTTTAAAGTAGAGACACTACATACTGATATACACCTGAACATCAGCAGGAGAGGACTCTTTAAAGTAGAGACTCTTGGAGTCTATAATTAGAAATGCTGCTCAGCATCGTCTTCCTCTCTAAATGTGAAGATGTTGCAGAAAAGGTAAAAGCAGTGAAAGAGTGACCGCAATGATGAGGCAGCAGTCTGTGGGGAGAAGAGAGGGAGGAAGAGGAAGTGAAGAGAGGGAGGAAGAGGTGTCAGGTATCTCCTCTGATCTGTGGCTCTGATAGACAGCATCTAATGTAAGCACTCAAACACACCCCTGTTTCAGAAACGTCTCACTATCTGACCCCAACACTCCAAATATCTGCTTTAAGGTAAACAGGATATTCCTGAGCTGTTCAATACGTACTTTAAAACTAAGTCACAGTGAATTACGATGCAGCTTAGCGATGTCTTTATCACCTGCAGAGTTCAAGTTGAATACGGTTTATGGTTACCACTACTTTACGGAGGTCGACAGGTGCTAACACAGTACAACAGAGTAACCTGACCCAGCTTCAGACAGGATGCAGATATAGAAACACAAATGGAGACCAGGGGACACTAAAGAGAGATGCACACAGCTGGAGACCAGGGGACACTAAAGAGAGACGCACACAGCTGGAGACCAGGGGACACTAAAGAGAGATGCACACAGCTGGAGACCAGGGGACACTAAAGAGAGACGCACACAGCTGGAGACCAGGGGACACTAAAGAGAGATGCACACAGCTGGAGACCAGGGGACACTAAAGAGAGACGCACACAGCTGGAGACCAGGGGACACTAAAGAGAGACGCACACAGCTGGAGACCAGGGGACACTAAAGAGAGACGCACACAGCTGGAGACCAGGGGACACTAAAGAGAGATGCACACAGCTGGAGACCAGGGGACACTAAAGAGAGACGCACACAGCTGGAGACCAGGGGACACTAAAGAGAGATGCACACAGCTGGAGACCAGGGGACACTAAAGAGAGACGCACACAGCTGGAGACCAGGGGACACTAAAGAGAGATGCACACAGCTGGAGACCAGGGGACACTAAAGAGAGACGCACACAGCTGGAGACCAGGGGACACTAAAGAGAGACGCACACAGCTGGAGACCAGGGGACACTAAAGAGAGATGCACACAGCTGGAGACCAGGGGACACTAAAGAGAGATGCACACAGCTGGAGACCAGGGGACACTAAATAGAGACGCACTCAGCTGGAGACCAGGGGACACTAAAGAGAGACGCACACAGCTGGAGACCAGGGGACACTAAAGAGAGACGCACACATCTGGAGACCAGGGGACACTAAAGAGAGACGCACACAACTGGAGACCAGGGGACACTAAAGAGAGACGCACACAGCTGGAGACCAGGGGACACTAAAGAGAGACGCACACAGCTGGAGACCAGGGGACACTAAAGAGAGACGCACACAGCTGGAGACCAGGTTTCTTCAGGATCATAGAGTTTGGAAGAACTCAATCTCTCCTCTGTGATTCTTCTTCATGTGATCTGTAATTTCTTACCCCCCCCCCCCCCCCCCCCCAAACCTCCCTCTTTCTCTTTTTCTTCTGGCCATGGGGGACACACCTCGTCTCCGATTCCCCGCTGTCACTTCAGCCTGTGTTGTTAGCGGCTACATTCGTTAGCATGCAGCCGGTGACCGGTTCATGGCTGTGAGTGACTGCGATGGGAATGAGATGTCAGTGTGTGTGTGAGGCCAGCAACACCTGCCAGCATCCATCACAACATGCAGCCCGACACCAGTGGACACACACACACACACACACACACACACACACACACACACACACACACACACACACACACACCAAACAACATCAATCCTTTATATATTGAGTGCTAGAATAAATGACTAAACAACAGATAGCTTTAATGGAAACTAGATGTGTCTGCAGCACACACACACACACACACACACACACACACACACACACACACACACACACACACACACACACACACACACACACACACACACTTCCCTCTCTGTACCTGAACAAACAGTCAGATGGATGGGCCCGATGCTCCATCTCAAAGAGTGCTAAGGAGGCCAAAAGAAGTGTAATTGCAGTCCAATTAAAAGTGACATAGTGACTAATGCCCCCCCCCCCCTCCATTTCCTGCCCCCACCCCCACCCTCTCCAGCACTTTTGAAAATCTGATGTTCAACAACCTCCTCTCTACCTACATCCTGCATTTACTCTGATCTCTGCGTGGATGTGTCTGCCTTGACCTCGTCTTGTACTTCACACAGATGAGGTCAAAGCTGCTGAATTAGCTCTGTAAGTGTGTGTGTGTGTGTGTGTACTGCCTCCTCTCCTGCTGATTTAGCGGTTTCCTCAGTAATTTGCAGAAACACTAGCTGTATGCTAGTGTTTCTGCCTAATGACTCCAAAGCAGACAGGTCACAGAGTGGGAGTGATTGGTTAAAATAAAAGGGAATACAAAACTGTGACGGGTTTAACGAGGCAGCACCGTTCATCTGATGGCCCATTATGCCGTGTATTATTCAAACAGACCAACAAAGATTTTCATTTTGTCATGCTGCAGAATAATAACACCGTCGCTACCGCTATAGAGGAACTACAGCACGGTCACGTGACTTCAGGTCACCACCTCTAAGCTAAAGGTGGCTAATGTTGGGCTATAGAGAAACTACAGCACGGTCACATGACTTCACGTCTCCACCGCTAAGCTAAAGGTGGCTAATGTTGGGCTATAAAGGAACTACAGCACGGTCACATGACTCCACGTCACCACCGCTAAGCTAAAGGAGGCTAATGTTGGGCTATAAAGGAACTACAGCACGGTCACATGACTTCACGTCACCACCGCTAAGCTAAAGGTGGCTAATGTTGGGCTATAAAGGAACTACAGCACGGTCACATGACTTCCCGTCTCCACCGCTAAGCTAAAGGTGGCTAATGTTGGGCTATAAAGGAACTACAGCACGGTCACATGACTCCACGTCACCACCGCTAAGCTAAAGGAGGCTAATGTTGGGCTATAAAGGAACTACAGCACGGTCACATGACTTCACGTCACCACCGCTAAGCTAAAGGTGGCTAATGTTGGGCTATAAAGGAACTACAGCACGGTCACATGACTCCACGTCACCACCGCTAAGCTAAAGGTGGCTAATGTTGGGCTATAAAGGAGCTACAGCACGGTCACATGACTTCCCGTCTCCACCGCTAAGCTAAAGGCGGCTAATGTTGGGCTATAAAGGAGCTACAGCACGGTCACATGACTTCCCGTCTCCACCGCTAAGCTAAAGGTGGCTAATGTTGGGCTATAAAGGAACTACAGCACGGTCACATGACTCCACGTCACCACCGCTAAGCTAAAGGTGGCTAATGTTCGCCGTGATGGCGTCTCGTCGTCTCCTTTAGACTCTTGTTGGTGTATTGTTTGTCGTCCTCTGATAAACTAGAATGTGAAATCTGAGCTGATGGTGGTGAATGTGAATCAGTTTTTCCAGCCAAGGAGTGCTGGCATTTAAAGAGGTCAGCGAGGTCAGACTGTATATAAACAAACACACACACACACACACACACACTTCCATACGCATACACAAAATATTTTTCCCTCCTCTCCTTTTTCTTGTTTCGTCTTTTCTCGACTCCTCTCTTTTTTAAGTGCTTGTGTGTGTGTGTGTGTGTGTGTGTGTGTGTGTGTGTGTGTGTGTGTGTATGTGAGTGTGTGTGTGTGTGTGTGTGTGCTTTCATATTCATTTTATGCCGAAAAGGACCGAGGAATCTGTAATTAGACTCAAACGGGACCATCTCATGCATTCTGTAATTCAGTATCACTCTTAATTATCTGTGACATTATCATCTGTGTGTGTGTGTGTGTGTGTGTGTGTGTGTGTGTGTGTAGCAGTCTAAAGGGTAGATAAACACACACATACAGACAAGAATTATTCATGAGCTGTCACAATGAACTCTTAGCAGCACAACCCAGAAATAATTGAAGTAATGACACACACACACACACACACACACACACACACACACACACACACACACACACACACACACACACACACACACACACACACACACACACACACACACACACACACACACACACACACACACACACACCTATTTATTAATTTTATATATTTCTGTATTCATTCATTTATATCAGGGTTAGATGTGTGTGTGTGTGTGTGTGTGTGTGTGTGTGTGTGTGTGTGTGTGTGTGTGTGTGTGTGTGTGTGTGTGTGTGTGTGTGTGTGTGCCCTGCATGTGAACCATATGAGATGAAGATGATGAAGTTTGGGTTCAGCTGCTTACATCATTTTTAAAGCTCCTCTGAAAATACAGAAATAATTTGGTAAAAAAGAAATAAATAAATACTAAAATATTACAATGAAAAATAATATTTTTGAAACAATAAGTAAACACTAAATTAATAAATAAAAAAACGTAAATGATTAAATACATTTTTTTGTAGGCAATACAAAGTATGAATAAATAAGCAGAAAGATAAAAAAAGGTAATAAATGAAACTCATTTGAACAGGTGTCTGTAAACCCAGAGCCACAGCGCCACCCCGTGGACCTCTGCAGAACTGCACCCTGGCACCAACCCTTAAAACGAATACATATCATTTATATATTAAAGCGTGGCACGTTTCCTCCCTCCCGTTTTTACACTCACCTGTCCCTTTTATTCACTGGTATTAACTCCCAACACATATAAATAAAAAGGCGTGGTTTCATATTTATTTATCTATACAAACGTACAACCTTTATTGGTATTAAAATGTAAAAAAATAACATCTGCTTTGTTCTCCCCAAACGGATGTTAGTGGTTTGCCGTACTTAGAATGCACCAATAAAAACAACATTATATTCATCACAGAAAATGCTAATCCATACTTAAACTATAAACTGCATATGAAACACTGTATGTGTAATGTACTCACCACAAGCATCATTCAGACTCACTCAACACACACTACAGATGTTACATGCACAAAGTAAAACATGGGGGGGCGACCTGTACACAGGCACCTCTCTCCCCAGCTCCTCTCCCCAGCTCCTCTCCCCACCTACTCTCCACAGCTCCTCTCCGCAGCTCCTCTCCCCAGCTCCTCTCCCCAGTTCCTCTCCCCAGCAAGGAGTAAGCATGGACCTCCTCCCTGCAGCTGGAGGAAGAAACACTGAAGTCCTCTCCGGGGGAGGTGGAGACCTTCTTTCTGGAGGTGGGGGGGTAGATGTTGATATTTTTCCTTGACTCTTTCTGGGACTCAAATGAGGACACTTCACAAACTGCATGCAAACCAGTCCGAGCGTTTCATAACCCCCCCCCCCCCCCATCAGAAGACCCTCAGAGGGGTCCTCACTGGTACGGATCAAACCAGTTCCCTTTGTGTGCTTGGGAGGGGTGACGAAACCACTCCCCCTCCGGTCCGTTAGACTCCTTAGTCTCGTTAGTCCAGTTCGCAGAGTAACGAGGGAGGTGGGGGGGAGCTCTGCGTCGGTCCTCCTGCACACGGGAGGCGTGGGGGGGAGCTCTGCGTCGGTCCTCCTGCACACGGGAGGCGGGGGGGGGATTCCTGGGCCTCCTGTCTGAACGTGGGGGAGAAAACCTTGCTCTTCCTCCTAGAGGTGGGGGAGGATGTCTCACCCTCGTATCCGGCCGTGGGGGAGAAAACCTGGAAATACAAAAAAAAAATACAATTAAAAGAAAAACAAAGATAACGTAAAAGAATCAAAGCCAGGAAACAGAAAGCTTTAAATAATAAAAAGACCATATTTAAAACATAAAAGGAATGAAGTCAGAATATTAAGAATAAAGTAAAGAGACAAAAGACTTTCCATGGTCTTATGGAGGAAGGGTTACTCTCTGTAATTGTTGTACATCACAATGATGAGACCTGCAGAACCAAACCACTGGGAGCATGCAAGTACAATTACCTCCTATCCTGGCGCGGGGGAGAATATCTAGACCTTCTTTCTGCAGGAGGGGGAGAAAACCTGGGTCTCCTCCACTGGGTGTCCGGTTGGGGGGCAGTCCATCGATACGGGTTGAAAGGGGCTCCGTGGGGAGGAGGACGAGGCAGTGATGGAGGGTTAGGAAGAAGGCCGTTGTGTGGGTGTGAGCGCTGGCTCGTTCCTCTTGGAGGTAAGGGTCTGCAGGACAGGAAGGAGGAGGGGGGGGTTAGATATCAGACCTGTCATTAGCAGAGTGGTTTCGTTCCTCCCTACCTGTGCTGATGGGAGTCTCGGCTCTGCGCCCATCTCTCGTCTCTCGTCTCAGAGTGGCTGTTACTCGGCCGGTGTGAAGCGAGGCCTCTGATTGGCTCCTGCTCAGACTCCTCCATCCCATCATTTCTGTTAACAACACAGATCAGAAAAAAAGGATAAATAAAAACAAAACGAAGACAAAATAAATAGAATTTAAAAAGTTAAATAAACAAATAGAAATCAAGAAGATCAAACAAGACGGCAAAAACAATAAGAAGAGAATACAGAGAAATTAAATGAATGCTTCGTTGTCTTTGTGCTGGAACTGGAAAAGAAGGGATCTGGTTACTACTTCATTTCGTGTGATAACAGAGCATGACTTTAAGAAGGAAATACGTTATACATCACAATCCACATCTTAAAAAGGACATCCTTGTTGTTGTTGCAAAGTGCAAAGCCGGCATTAAATAAGAACCGGAAGAACTGGATCACCTCCTCTTGGGTCCTCTTTGCAGATCCTGCAGGTAGTTCTGTCTCTCCACAGCGTGACCCCGAGAGGAGTTGAACACTGAGAACACAAGAGGAATTAAGATGTGAGTTTAAATTAAAATAAATACAATTAAATGAATTTACAGTGGGGCAGAAAAGTATTCAGTCAGCCACCAACTGTGCAAGTTCTCCCATTTCAAAAGATGAGAGAGGCCTGTAATTTTCATCATAGGTACACTTCAACTATGAGAGACAGAATGGGGGAAACAATCCAGGAAATCACATTGTAGGATTTTTAATGAATTCATTGTAAATTCCTCGGTAAAATAAGTATTGGGTCACCTACAAACAAGCAAGATGTCTGGCTCTCACAGACCTGTAACTTCTTCTTTAAGAGGCTCCTCTGTCCTCCACTCGTTACCTGTATTAATGGCACCTTTTTGAACTAGTTATCAGTATAAAAGACACCTGTCCACAACCTCAAACAGTCATACTCCAAACTCCACTATGGCCAAGACCAAAGAGCTGTCAAAGGAGACCAGAGACTAAATTGTAGACCTGCACCAGGCTGGGAAAACTGAATGTGCAATAGGTAAGCAGCTTGGTGTGAAGAAATCAACTGTGGGAGCAATTATTAGAAAATGGAAGACATACAA